>NW_020222952.1:0-3043 GCF_003070985.1 Temnothorax curvispinosus | reverse complement strand
TCTTTTATTTTTTAACATTTATTGAGACAATCAGTATAATAAACCTATCTATACTATATCTATAATATTTTTCTCGAAGAAACTTGTTCCTAAATCGTCGTAAATATATAATTCTTTAAAGAAATATGAGAAGATATATATCTTTTATTTTATAATTAACATCTGTTCATAGGCTATATTAATGCTTGTTTACTGCTTAATGTAAATTACAAATTGATACAAAAATTGATAAAAGCATCGTTTAAAAAATGTATTTAATATACAGTTAATACGTATGTTGTGTAAAGGCGGCGCACAGTTGAATAAATTCCATCTTTTTTGTGAATAAATAAATAAAAAGTAGATTCGAAGTAAGCAAATTACCTGCAGTATAATAACAACAGATTGGCAATAAATTTGCTCAGATATTGTGACAGATCTGGGACTTGATTCTTGAAAAATATCGTGTACGATATTTCGTGAAGAAATCGATTTTCGTGAATAGAAAATCACACTTTGCAAGTGTGTTACTTGTTGCGAAGTGTGATATTCATATATCGTATGCGATATTTTTCGAGAATTAAGCCGCTGGTATTATCTGATGTCCGCATTAAACTAATGCTTTGTTGACAAAGCCTGTCGATATAATCTGACAGCAAATTTTGTGATCTAACGAAAACTCAATAGAAAATTATTCGATTTTATGTTGACAAAATAAAATGATATTTTGCAAACATTGAAATAAAATACATTATTTAAATGAAACATTATTATGTAGAAACTCAATTTCTCCAATCAATCTGCCATTATATACTGTCAGTAATTTTTTTATATTTCTGTTGACATTCTGTCGACAAAATATACAGCGGATACTTTTAAAATCTGTTTTTGACAGATGTGGCTATCTCGGATATGGATATAAAATCTAATCCTGCGTCCTTCTGTTCGGAAAAAAAACCCTTCACGGGGAATCGGGACTTAAGAGAAACTATTTAGTTTTAAAATATTTACATAAATGATTAATAATCGTTCTTTGATATCAGTTGAAGATCGGTATAAAATCTATACCTGGTCACGTATATAATAGAATTTTTCGGAATAAATTCCGATCGGAATTATTCGATTTGTTCTGGAAAACACAACAGAAATTTAGGATATAATTAAACAATTCCGATTTTCGTAAATTCCGTTACGTCGTAAATTTCAAGATTACGGCCGGTATTCATAGTCCGTTCTTATTTCCAGACCGTCTTAAGTAATGTCTTAAGATGCTAACAATAACGGTAATTTTATTATTTGGATGGATTCTGAAGACTGCCTTTGATCAGACTTAAGACGATCTCAAGTATAAGCTCCGACTATGAATACCGCCTACGTCTACATGAATTGTATGCATGAGTTGCTATCCAGGCTCTGATGCGACTGGTACCGAAAAAAATACAAAACGTTAATTATTCGTTTATTTCAAGATACGTTTCTTTTGATTCAATACAACGCTCTAACCGTTTAAACATTTTTTTGAAACAGTTTTTGTACTTTTCATCCTTCATCGCCTCTAAAGCCCTTTGGACGTCATCATGAATGTGGTACGGAATGCGATTTTGCAGTTTTATTATACTCGTGAACAGTTTTGGGCGAAACCAAAAGTCAAATGGAGTCAAATCAGGTGAATACGGGGGGATATCGAGCGCTCTAATGCCTTTTTCGGCTAAGAAACTACGTACATTCTTAGATTTGTGCTCCGGTGAATAATCATGCAGAAGATACCAAGATCCTGGCTTTTGATATTCAGGCCGAATATCACTTTCATGAATATTGTCCCACAAACGTTTCAGAATACTTAAATAATAATCCGCGTTCTCTGCTTGATCTTTCGTTATGAATTCCTTGCAGATGATTCCTTTCGAATCGAAGAAAACAGTCAACAAATACTTCCCTGTGTGGTACTTGGGTTCGGTTTTCGGCTTTGCGTCCTTCTGCTTTGGGATCGGCTCCTCTTGATAAAACCATTCCTCGCCACAAGTTACGATGTTTTTCTTGAAATGGATTTTCTTCGAATCACTGTTTTCGGCTGCTCTTAGCATGTCTCTGCAGTACTCCACTCTAGCGTCTTTTTCATCCTCCGTCAGCGTGCGCGGTACGAAGCGCTCACAAACATTGCACATGTCCAAATCCTCGGTCAGAATGCGATATATAGCGATTTTAGACAGGTTATACCAGAGCTCCTTAATGGAATCTAAGGACGCACGGCGATCCGACCGAAATACGATATCAGACACTCCTTGCACGTCTATTTCATCACGTTCTCTTTTTTTCTCCAGATGTCTTGCAAAATCAAAATTTTTCCTAAGAAATCGATTATACCATTTCTCTACTATAGGACGATTTAAACCGAGTGTCCTACCGTACACCTCGAATAGATCTTCGTACGTTTTTTCAAATGTTTTTCCCAGTTTGGCGTAGAATTTAATATTAGCTAATACTTCTAGTTTATTATTATCCATAGTATTTTTTCAACAAGTGTCAATAACGTACTGTCAGCTTATCAAGAGACGGCGCTGTAAGAAAAAAATTTAAAAAATTAGTCGCAGCACAGACTGGGCAGATTATGCGTATATGATTTATATTATGTTTATACGTACCTCTTTCACGTAGACAAAAATCAGTATTCTTCAGTTTACGGTTGTAATATACACACAATATGTATATATTTATCTTTCTCCTTTATGTGTATAAAATCAAAATTTAGTTATTGTTAATTTTTCCTGATAATCTTCGAAATTGTGCCCAAGGTGGTAATAATACTGAAAATAAAATTACAACCAAATATTAATTTCCGATATTTCTGACAAAGTATGAATTTTTGATAACCCCTTTTTTCATTACACATTATTTACATATACATGACATGTTAAATATTAATTAAGAGATAAACTCTACGCTCGATAAAAGTAAAGCTATAAAAGTGAAAATCAAGCGGCTAACTTTCGAGCAAATCAAAGGATCATGTTACGTACCAATCGAACACATTACGTCAAAACAGTTAAATAAAATTAGCTGTGAT
>NW_020222951.1:0-4341 GCF_003070985.1 Temnothorax curvispinosus | reverse complement strand
TACGAGCAACTTAATAAACGACTTTAAGCACACCTCAACGGAAACGCTTGTATCTTTCTTCCTTCGTATCGGCTACAGCAGATTTATTTCTGGAAACTAAATTTATGTCTTAGAAACAAATGTTTGAATCAAAGTATATTTCCGATTTACTGATTCGCATAGCATCATGCAATATGGCGGAATTGGCGGACTAGTGGCAGTGCATTATCGTTCCGTGGTGACTGTGATCCATGTTGAGTGTGATTCATGTCGATTCAATGCTTTAAGTTGCAAGGTAAAATGAAAGACAAAGTATAAAACATTTTAGACACATTACATCTACAACGATGGAGAAAGAATCTAATAAATAAATTTGTAACATAATATCTTATCAGAGCAAAGTGACGCTTTTCAATACAGAGGAACTTTTGCTTTTCTACTTTGTTTGGCTGAGAACGAATGTACTTGATGTGTTAGTTCTATAAATTGCTGTCATTTTCATAAATGTAACTTACAAAAGTTATGTAGAAAAGAAGTATCTAACCTATTCTAAGTTGTGTAGAAAGTCCATAATTAATAAAATTAATATCCTTTAGTGACGCAACATGATATGTATAAACAAAGTGCCACTTAGATCTAAATCTACTTATTTTGCTTCCTCATTATAGAGGAAGCTTTGTTTTCATAAACTTCGTATATGGACCTTTGAACGCATATAAAGCTAGGTCTAATTAGAGTTCCTCTAGTAAGAGTTAGAACACCGTCCGCCATTAACAGGGGAGAAGTTAGTGGGAGTGAGACAAAGCACATTCCGAAGTACGAGAGTGGGGAGGCTGTCTCTCTCGATCGTTCGCATAATTACCTGTTAATGGCGGACGGTGTCCTAACTCTTACTAGAGGAACTCTAGGTCTAATCAATCGAATTTTAAAGTATTATGTATGAAATAGGGGTAAAAAAGACCGAAGAAAAAATTGGTTTTTTTTTTTAGTTTTTCATGCCAATGTGTTCCTTATGTTCGAAAATGTTGAAAAATCGTAATTTTAAAAAATGTCCGTATGTGTGTATGTGTGTGCCAAATTTACCGAAATTTCTATAACTCAAATTACGATTTTTCAACATTTTCGAACATAAGGAACACATTGGCATGGAAAACTAAAAAAAAAAACCAATTTTTTCTTCTGTTTAAAATAATAAATACAATATGATCAGATTACATTATATTACATTCAATTTCAATGTAAATGAATAAAAACCTTATTAATTTACATTGAAATTGAATGTAATATAATGTAATCTGATCATATTGTATTATTTTAAACAGGGCGATTAATCAAATCTTAAAGAATTATATATAAAGTAGGGGTAGAAAAAACTGAGAAATATAATAGAATTCAAAAAATTGCTAATAATAAAGGAGTTACCGATTTTTGTCTAAAAAAATCTAGGTGATTGCTCTGATTTCCGCAAATGTTGAGATATCGAGCTAATTTTTTTTTATGGATAGAGTATCATTAAAAGTAGGTTGGTATTAAATTTGGCGACAAACCAGTGAAATGGTTGCCGATTTTTGCCTAAAAAATGTATAAGTTATACATGTCATATTTGTCATCTTACGTAGAGTCTTATTAGAGTCATTAAGAGGATGCTGGAGTAGTAGCAATTACCAAAATTTTTTTTATGACACTTAACTTTGAATTAATACCCTTAATATTACACTTAATATTGAATGTCTTCTTAAGAGGAAAAAACCCCCTTTTTTTTCACTCGTTGCAAATCACGGCGTTAACTGTACGTTTAGCCTTATAATTATTAAGCAGTTAATCGTGATTGTATATACCTTAATTTTTACACACATAAGTAGATAATTACGGCAACATCGCTATAGTGTTGTATCTTGAAGAAATACAATTAACACTGTGGTCAAACTGTATATTTATATTTATAAGTTATATGCGTGTGTGAGAGGATATAGTTGGAAGGGCCCATACACTTGACGCGCACGATTTGACAATATTTCAGTACATCACACATAGCCCAGTCATTTTAGGTTTTCTGTGCAAAAAAATTGGTAACCCCCTTTTTTAATCGCTTTATTTCGTTGTTTTAAATAACATATTAAAAATCGAGAACGATACCGGGTGTGCTAAAAAAGTTATTCAAGATCAAAGGTCACGAAAATCAGTTTTTTGCGAAAATCTCGTTTTTTATGGCTCGGAGGTCAATTAAGGTGGTTACAAAAAAGAAAGATCATGAAATTCTCTACAGAAATGGTTCTATTCATTTTTTACGTACGATAAACCGTTTGCGAAGTACAAAGTGACGAATGTGTACGTCGAGCGTTGTATCCATTTCCGCACCACTTTTGAGATAAGATACAAGGCGCGTTTTTTTTTCGTACCAAGCATTGGTCAGTATAGCCGTTTGAGTATTGCAAAAACATATTATTGTCATTTTATTTGGCTTCACAGTAATAATAATATTTTTACCATATTTTTCTATTAATTTTGTTTGGATCGTCATATCCGCAGAGGCATCTTCTCCAAGCAAATCTCGCAGCTCTGCTAACGTGAATTGACAATCATCGTGATTTTCAATGTAATAAAATATTTTTTCTATTTTCTCGGCGATTTGTATGTCGATTGGTCGGCCTATCTTGCTGCTTGTTGGATGTTTTAAAAATTGTAACAATTTTTATGATATTTAGTTTTTACAGCTCTTAAATCAAACACGAAGTTGACGCGATCTTTCACTATTCTGCCGAATCGGTCACCACGTGTATCCGCTGTTTTAATAATAGTGCCTTGAAATTGATTTGTACGCACACATAAGTAACTTATAATTGATCTACGTTGTTGTATTTTTTTCTCTCAAGCGCTTTGTCGGCTGGTTCGGCACAAAAAACGCAATTTTTCAAAATTGAAAAAACTCGACATTGATCGTCTTTTTCTCTAACAGAGACTAACAGATCTCTAACAAAGAAATTAAAAAAATTAATATTGACAATGTCGCACTGATTATAATTAATATAATTACGGTAAGTAAATGTACCAATGTCTGGACAGTCAGTAGACACGTCTTTCTGGACACCTTATTTATTTTAGTCTTTAAATATACATATAAGTATAATGCGAATTAAAATCAAAGATTTTTCTTGTATTTTGAAACTTTAGTTATAGTATCCAAAAGTTAATTCGTGTTATACTTATTTAAAGACTAAAATAATAAAGGTGTCCAGACAGATACATGTTCACTGACTATCCAGGCATTGGTACATTTACCTTACATGTTTATATTTTATAATAACGGATAATCAAGCACCTCTTATTTTAATAACGTAATATCGAGACAATGATAAATCTATTAAACAGTCGAAAGGTTAAAAGAAAAACAATCAATACATTCTGCGTTATGAGAGGCCGCATCAACTAATTGACTACCCGTATATATTAGTTTTATTCATTATTTTATCAAATTTGACTGCGTTAAACCTTGACTTACGTAATTCGCGTTTAACTTATTAATATTGTGCTGAAAGTGACTAAAAAAAGGATCAAAATGCCCTCTAATTTTACGTATTAACTGAGAATACAAATGATTGCCCATCAATTACCGTGCCTGACTTTTATTGCCTCTTTTTATTTATCTGCCCGGGAAAAAAATGATCATATCTGCTTAGATCAAATTATCTCTAAATTATTATATATGATCAGATTGCATTTTGTCTATATCTAATCAGATCTATGCTGATCTGGGTGAGATTCCAGGTAGCACATATTCGTTTCAAGAACGTTTCAAAATGTTTGTTTAAAACGTTTCATAACCGGTTTAAAAATGTTTTTTTACTTTCTCTAGGAAAGATTTAAAAAAACGCTTTTTTAATTCTGTTTCTTAATATACGTCGTAGCGGTCACCCAGCCAAGTAGTAACCCGCACCTCGTTGCTTGACTTCAGTGATCGAACAAGACTAGTGATGATCCTTTGACTCTGACGCTTTCTTCTTACCTGTATACTTGTTCATAACACATCTTTAAAGTGTTCAAAAATCTTGCAATGATATTAACTGGCAAATATTAAAAACAAAATCCAAAAACAAAATTTTTATGTACAATAAATACCTTAAAAAAATCTAAGTAACAAGTGGTAGACAAAATCTTTGTATCTTGAAAAATCTCGAAAAAACCTAAACAGTAGTATCTTCACCTCGAAAAAAAACAAAGTAGTAGTATTATACTTCGAAAAAACCTAAGTAACAAGTGGTGGACGTAATCTTTGTATCTCCAAAAATCTCGAAAAAACCTAAGCAGTATTATTTTTATTTCCAAAAAATTATTACTCAAGTGATACACATCACAAAATTACGT
>NW_020222950.1:0-1536 GCF_003070985.1 Temnothorax curvispinosus | reverse complement strand
TTTCAGCAGATTTCTCTTTTTTCTTCCTTTTTCCTCACACTTTTCCTTATACTCCTTTCTTCTTTTATGATCTTTTTTGTGTTTTCTTCCTCTTTTCCAGTCTCTTAATAATTTTTCTATCTTCTCCTTCTTCTTCCTTCAGTCCCCATCCCACCATACTCCCTTTTCTTCTGCCCCTCTTTTTACTCTTCTCAACCTTACTTCTATCTTAATATTTTTTTGTCAACTTTTCGACCTCTTTATTTATTGCCCCCCAACCTATTTCTACCTCCTCCGTCCTTCGTCAAAACTCCTCTCTTGCCTCTTCCGACCAATCCGTCTTTTCCACCCACCTCTTTTCCTCCGCTATTGTCCCTCTCCTCTCACCACCACCCCCTATGTTCAACCGTACTGCTACTGATTAGTGATTCGAATCTACCTCACATAATCTACCTTTAATCTTGTCACTATTTTCCAAGTTTTTCTATCTCCTATTGCGTAATTGATCACTGTTTCCCCCCTTCCTCCTGTAAAAGTCGCCTCCTTTGCTCCGTTCATAATTTCCCACCCTTCCTCTTCCACCCATCTAATCAGCCTTTTTTCCTACCTATTTATCATTTTATCTTTCGATTTTCTTTCAGCTCCTTCTTCTCCATCCTCCAGCGCTCCTTTCTCCCCTGTTCTCGCATTGAAATCGCCCCCACTATCCATCTCTCCTCTCTCCCTTCCTCCTCTTTTACCGATTTTATCTTACCCATCATCTTGTCCGAGTTGCCGCTTACGTAAACTGTTGCCAATCTCCATTTCTCCTTCTTCCATCTTACTTCTTTAATCATTAAACCTTCCTCCTCCACCCATTCTTCTTCCTCTTCTAACCCTTCTCTGACTTCCATCATTATTCCACCTATTGCTTTTCCTTTTCTTCCAACTCTTTCTTTCTTTGCACCCTGTATACTCCAGAACTTCTTTGGCACCCTATTCTTCATCTTCTCCCATTCCTCCCGTTCCAGCCACGTCTCCACCAACCCCGACATTCCACTCTTTTTATCCTTTCCCAAAACTCTTCCTGTTTTTCCTTCACTCCCGCTACATTCCAAAAGTTTATCTTTAGGCTTCCTTTCTGTTCCTTCCTTTTTTCCTCCCTCTTTAATTCTTTTCTTCCCCCTTCTCTTTTTCTCCCCTCTTTTTCCTCTCTTTCACTCCTTTTTACTTTCCCCACTTTACTCTCTCTGACTCCTTTCCCCCCTCCCCTCAGCCTCACCACACTCCCTTTTTTCCTACTCTCCCTCTCCTCCCTCTTCTCTCCACCCTACCCTCCCATCGTTTTTCCTCCCTTCTCACTATCCTCCTTTTTCATTTTTCCGTCTCCCTCTTTTCTACTCTTTCCCTCTTCCTCTGTTCCTTTTTCTCCCCCCCTCCTTCTCCTTGTTCTTCTTTCTCATTTTCCCTTCCATCTGTCAGGACTTCTTTTTTCTCATCCCAACTCCACCACTTCCCCTCTATCCAAATCTTTCCGTACTTTACCCAAGCTCTCCTTCTATTCTTTCTCTCCTTCTC
>NW_020222949.1:0-5916 GCF_003070985.1 Temnothorax curvispinosus | reverse complement strand
GTTAACATACAAGATACATATAATGTCATTTCAATATGTTTGGCTTTCGTTGTTGCTTTACTTATTTGATAAAGGCTGAAGCATATCACCAATGTACTCATTATAAATTGGATAGTAATAATCAGTCTAAATTTCGTATTTATAACAGACACAAGTCTAGAATATAACAATTTTGTTTGTTTAATAATATATTGTAATAAAATTAACTCTTGATATAAACGATATTATGTTAAGAAGTATACGATAATAATTCTTATTATATAAAAATTTGTAAACATGGCAAAATAGTAAAGCTCAACCTGAAGATATGGTAATGATGACGTACGCAATCACGAAGAACGTCTGAATAAGATACAATTTTTCTCAAACGATAAGTAAAGATCTCTATTTGGCAGCAAACATGTACTAATAATCCACAGATGAGAGTATCAAAGCCAACATTTAAGAATGCTGCGACAGTCAAACTTATCAGTTGATGAATGTAAGCCAGATAGAACAGTAACGTTGATGAGTAGTCAAATGGTAACCATGCTCTGTATGTTAATTTCCTATGTCTGAAGTTTATAGATAAAGAAGATAACATGATACATGATAATGTTACAGTTCCCAAACATACGAAGCGCCAAGTATTAATTCTAAAATAATTATAAAATGTTTGTCAAATGTAGAGTAAAGTTCCTATATTTTATAACATATAAATTCTATTATTAATATTTTTATTCACCAATTAAGTCTTAAGAGAATTTTACGCGTTTTAAATTCTTCTAATTTTGGATTCGGTCATAATGAAAATTTTTAGACCGCATTTGTTATTTAAGAGTAAAAAAATTTATTATAAAATAGAAAATATAAGGAATTATATCTTTTTTTTTCAAGTATTCCATTCAATTCCTTACAAAATTTTTGCAAAGAGTAACTTTTTTGCTTTTATAAATACCGGTCTCAAAATTTTTATTAGAGGATCCAAGATACAAATCGAACAGAAAAATGCGGAGTCTTTTAGGACTTCATGGGTTAAATAAAAAATTTTCTATTTTTAGGTAAACATGTTCTCCTGTTGCATGTTTCTATTTACCATACATTAATTATATCTATTATGCATTTAAATAGAAAAAGAAATCTCTTATACGTAAAAAATTTAAATATAGAAAGTAACACAAAATAAATTTTAATAGTTTTATTAATATTAAGTAATAATACAATATATTATAATATTATTGATGTTTTGATAGTACTTACTGTATGCTTTTATCGAATTTATAGAGAATATTAATTTCAGTCGATCTCGACGGTCTACACGGTTTCTCCATCAATATGTCGACCAGCATGATAATGTTTTTGCGATTTATGAGCATAATGAACGATTTACAGCAAGAAATAAACATGCAAATTAGTACAAAGAAATTATCAGAAAAATCGTCAGCATTGTCAACTGTTAGAATTACGTCCATCAATTGCGAGAGCAAAAAGGTATTTAGTAATAAAACTATTATACTTGCATACACGTAGTATGCTAAGCGTTTATGCAATGATGACCAAGAATCTGGTCGCCAACATCCACATATCGTTAAAAGTATGAAAGTCAACTTAAGTATGCGCATTTTTTAAAAGATCTTTTTTAATATCATCTGCGAAGCACACAATACATGGAATTGTTCACTGCAAACTTTGTGTAACGTACAATGCTATTAATTAAACATATTTTCAAAGTAATTTGCAATTTTGACAGTTAAAAACGCTTCTGTTTTTGTTATAAAAGTTCAATAGATATTTCTTCAATTTTTTAAATTATATTTACGAATGTTATTGTATTTGTATATGACATTTATAACCAATAAAGATTTCTAATTAATCTAATAACTGTAACTGTGAATATTGTGGTAATGTCTTGCCTTGAAAAACGAATGAAATTATTATTATTGTAAAAAAGGAATACTTTAAGCGATATCACAACCGATAGATAAGAGTATAGCAAGCACCAAAATCTTTAGACTGACTGGCGAAAGTCGACAGTCTATAGCTTTGCCGTGGATCGAACTTCATAGATGTATAAGATATATTCATATGCGTGTGTCCATATTTCCACCCTTCGCAGTTGGCAACTTCATTATTCATTTTATAACGTATCCCTCGCAATATATACCTCGGGAAATAATATTTTTATAAATCGATATGCAACACGTATATACATCAGTTGCAAAATTCACATACATTACGATGACATAGTGAAATTATACCCTTAAATACAACAATGTTTTTCAGAGGCGGAGTAAAGAAAATATACAAGACAGAATTGTCAAATATTGAACAGAAAATTGTATCTTTGTTTAATATTGGTAGACTATTATAATTCTATGCTATTTAAGCTCTAGATATTTAAATTTTCTATGAAACTTTAATCTTTCTATAGCTATTGATGTTACCCATACTTTGACAATACTTATAGTGCTATCCCTTCGTATTGATTTTAGGCACTGTAATTTCTGATTTCCACGTTACAAACAGAAGATGTTAAAATTATATTACATTTACAAAATGTGTCATAAAAGATAAGATAGATAACAAACTTTAAAATGTAAAATATAAATATAAAACAGATGTTAATAAGTGTAAAAATATAAGAAAAATACGTAATAAAATAAACAACACTTTTCGGTTATCTTTTTCTATTATTTTCATAACGTGACAGATTAAACGTGGTATGTTAAGTGAAAGCAACTAATGCTAATTATTATAACTAATTGCAAATATACTATCTTCTCTCTTCTTTTCTTGGTTCTTCTCAGATTTAATATGATATGAGTAATACTTAAATCCATCAGTCTCCCATAGAATCAATCTTGCAGCTTTTGTGTAAGTAAGTTGTAAGTGGAATAAGACATTTTAACTAGCTAAAATCAGTAAACAATTTTAATGGTTATCTAAATAGATTTAATAATTAATAAATTTGCAGCTAATTTTGTCAACAATAGTATCAGATACATTAAATTTTAACATTAAATACATATAGTTCTGAATTTGTTTACATTATTCCAAATAATAATTCCAAATTTTCAATATTTTCCAAACTTATTTAATAAATAGCGTGAATAATTTTAATTTATTAAATAATTAAAATAAAAATAAAAATATCTGTCTTTTGTTAAAATTATTTTAATAATATAATAAATCAATTTATTATAAATTATTCTTCAAATGTAGAACATCTCTATATTTAAATACATCTAAAATTAAAATTTGGCGAAATTAGCTTTATAACAGTTATTTATACTAACACCCATAAAGGTTTCAAGATTCACGGGCATAATACGAGCACAAGTAATCTGAATAGGTGTGACTGTCCGCCTCATTATTATCATTAAACACTTTTTTTTATTTTCGTCCAATGTCAGCCACTCAGTTTCGAAAATATTGTCAATCATTTGGTGACTCTATTAAAACATGTAAAATGTATGCATAGATAACATTTGTGTAAGAAATAAAATATATTTATATTACTGATACCTCGTAAATATTAAAATGATTTAATAACAGATACTGTTAGAATTTTGCAATAAAATTTAGACCGAATAGATTCAGCATTAAATTGAAAATCTATACCTACCGTACCAGCTAAATTATATCTATTACCATACCTTTATCTTTAATTCGTTCCCATACCAACAATACAAGAAGTTTTGAACTAAAATAGTAGCCACATATGTTATCATGTCAATATGTTTGCCTTTGGTTGTTGCTATACTTATTTGATAAAAGCAGAAGCATATCATCAATGTAGTTAATGTAAATTGGATAGCAATAGCCAGTCTAAACCTCTCATTTACAGTAAACGCAAGTCTAGAATTTAACAAACTGTTCGTATAATAACATATTTTAATAAAATATACTGGAAGAACGATATTATATTTAGATGTATGTACACGATATTAATTTAAAAACTATTGAGTAAATTTTGTAAAATTGGCAAAATTGTAAAACTTAACTTGAATATATCACAATGATGACGTACGCTATCGCGAAGAACATTTGAATATGATACAAAACTTCTCAAACGATAAGTTAAGATCTCAATTTGACAGCAGATATGGACTAATAATCCACAGATGAGAGTATCGCAACCAACACTAACGGCTGCTGCGGCAAACATAGCTATCATTTGATAAATGTACGTCAGATAGAACAGAAACGTTGATGAGTAATCAAATGGCAACCATGTTCTGAACATTAATGTTCTCTTTTTGAGGTTTATAAATAAAGAAGATAACAATAAAGATAATATTGTTGCTGCTGGCAAAGATGCGTAGCGCCAAGAATTAATTCTAAAATAATTATAAATTTTCTCAAATACATATACATATAATAATCTTCATATATTTTATATAAATTTTATCTTTATCTACTTATTTATTTATTTATTTATTTATTACGCTTTTAAATCCTTGTAACTGCGGTTGTAATACAAATTTTTAGATCGTATTTCATATATGTATAAAAGTAAAAGGAGTTGCTCTTTCCAATAATGTAGTTAGCATTAAAGAAAGATCCAAAAAAATTACAAGGATTGAAATTAGATATCAATGAGTAAATAAGTAAATTGGTCTATTTACTGAAAAATATTTAACTAATAAATAATTTTGTCTATCTTGTTAAGTAGAATTTATATTATAGGCTACTCAAATAATAATAATCATACAGATTTATTCTACTCAGGAACGAAGTTGAAATTACTTATTAGTTGAATATTTGTCAGTAAAGAGATAGAGATCACTTACTTCTTTTACCTTCACTTTCAACTTTTAATCTTCTTTTTTAGATATTCCCTCGCCGACTATAGACCGTGGCGGGTTTTCGTATGGCAGGATGCTCCTAGCGATATCGGACTGACTTTCAGACATAAGGTACCTCATGACCCAACACTAATTACCATTCATACCACCTTTTAGAACAACGTGGATTGTTAAAAAAAATCTCGTTTTGAAAATTAAAATATTTTTTTGAACATTCTATAGATGTCGGAATCAAATTAAACCATATTTGTTTGAGCTCTCCTAAGGTATCCTACTCCCCAGATCCTTACGTGTGAAAATCAGCCTGATATCGCTGGAGGCATTTCGCCATACGAAAACCGGCTACGGCCTTTTCAGAAAGAGCAATTCATCTTACTTCTAAATACCAATGCATTCTAAAAATTTTAATTATAAGATTCGAGATACAAGGTAATAAAACAGAAAAATGCGGAATCTTCTAGAAACTTTGTAGGAAACTCTAGAACTGTATATAGGTTAATTTAAAAAACATTATATTTTTAATAACTCTTGCGCATGTTCTGTTGCATGTTTCTAATTGCATACATTAACTATATAAAAACATTTAAATAGAAAAAGAAATCTTTACGTAAAAAATCTGGATATAAAAAGTAACACAAAATAAATTTTAATAGTTCTATCAATATGATACATATAATAATACAATATATTATGATATTATTGATGTTTGTTAATACTTACTCTATGCTCTTATCGAATTTATAGAAAATGTTTATTTCAGCCGATGTCGACGGTTTACATGGTTTCTTCATCAGTATTTCGATTAGCATAATAATGTTTTTGCGATTTATGAGCAAAATTAAAACTTTAAAGCAAGAATTTAACATGTCCATTATAAATAAGAAACTATCGCAAAAATCGTCGGCATTGTCCACTATTAGGATGAGATCTATTATTAGCAATAGCGTACCGGTACTCATTATGAAAACTATTATGCTTGTATACACGTAGTACGCTACGCGTTTATGCAGTGATGACCAAGAATTTGGTCGCCAACATCCACATATCGTTAAAAATATAAAAGACAAGTTAAGTATGCGCATTTTTGAAAAGATTATCTTCTTTTATATTACCTGCGAAACACACAATA
>NW_020222948.1:0-1221 GCF_003070985.1 Temnothorax curvispinosus | reverse complement strand
ATTTCCAAAAAGGTTCTGGTTTATAGAAGCTGATAATTGTTAATTATGCTTTCTCATTCTGTTTACTTATATGACTATATAATTACGTAGCTCATTTCTTTATTGTCTTCTTTTATCCGTGAAATTACATAAAGTTGTATTGTTATATTAATTATTTTTTGTTCTAAAGCATTAAGAACAAAAAAGAATTTAGATCTCTCGATTTGATCATTTCTTGTATATACAAATTACACGTTTGCACGACCGCCATATGTTTCTTTCGCGCCACAATTCGAAGTTGTAACACCTGTAGCGTTGTATATACTTCATCAAAGGTCGATACGCAAAAATCGCGACGGAAATGTTGAACGAAATACCGTGTCGTTACGTAGAAAATCAAGGTACTTGATAAACTGATTCCCGACAATATCCGGATTTTCAAATTTGGTGGGCGCGCGAGTCGGGACGCGCGCATGCGCAGCCACAAGTTCGCGTCGCCCCGCCGGCCCCGCAGGCCTGCGTTCTGAAACCTTACTCGAGTTAACTCTAGTTAACTCGAGGCGTTCAGAAATGCCGAGTTGACCCATTTGTGGCGTTCAGAAACACGCTTGAGTCAACTCTCGAGTTAACTATTTCTACCCACGTCGAGGAGGTAGGTAGAAATTACTCGACATGCGCACATATATAGATTCCGTCACATAAGGGGCACATAACGCATGTTCTCGAAACACGCCTTTTTTAGGTTAAAGTTATTCACAAGAACCGGCGAACAAAAAGGGATACGGACACTATTTTCCTGATGCGCTGCCATATTTTCACTCATATTCAATGCTTGATGGGAGAGCGCCATGTTAACCCGTGATGTTACTTTCGTCGTCCATAAACGACAGTAACCCGAAGTCAACTCTAACTCTACTCCTACTCTACCTGGGTAAAAGTTTCTGAACGCAGGCCAGTGCGACGTATCCGTTCCGTGTAGCCGGTCGCGGTCGCTCCGTGCTTTTCGCGTTTCGCTGGTCAAGAAGAACCGTGCGTGAGAGCGCGCGTCGTTGGATAGCGATTGGAAGTCTCGGCTGACTGTTATGACGCGCTAATCAACGAACTGCAATAGTAATCAGTCATCATTTTGCGATATCGTGGGTGGATACGTCGCAGGCGCTACGTACAGCGCACGCGCGTCCGCCATGTTCGGCTCTATAGGTTTGTTCGTTTTCGCTGCACGAGAACTGCACTAAAACTGAA
>NW_020222947.1:0-3799 GCF_003070985.1 Temnothorax curvispinosus | reverse complement strand
TGTTAAAATTACTTGTATTAGACATATAAAATGTTTCTTTAAATTTAAATGTTATGACATAAAATATATATTAATGAATTAATTTGATTGGTATTACTGAATAGATTTCCAAAGGACCCGAACCTTCGAAAGAAGTGGGAAGAAGCACTTGTTAATTCCGGTCATACTCAAGAACATATGGCAAAGATATCGAAATATAGTTACATATGTAGCCTACATTTTACAGAAAACTGCATCGAGAAAACTGGATTTTCATGTCGGTTGAAATCAAACTCTGTGCCAACAATATTTCCAAATGCACCGAAAGAAAGGTATGTACTAATGTCAGTATATGATTAAATTTGTTGGAATATTTTGGGTCACTTTTTTCGTGTTAATCTCTAACTGACAGTTAACTTTCAAAATAGCCAATTTTTATTGACTATTCTGCAAAGTCAGTTAGAGGTTAACAGACGTGTGAAATAGTGACCCTTTGTCTCTTATTTCATTATATATTATTTGTACATTTTAAATGTTATTTTTCTTAGTACGGCTGATCTGGAGAATACTGAACCATCTAATATGCCATCCGTAATATTTGAAAGTATTAGTCAACGTGAAGAGGAAATTTATGAAACTCCCTCAAAAAAGCGAATGTGCTATGCAGGTGATATAAAAACAGCAGAAATGAAAAATATGTCACCGAGGACGTTAATTAAAGCGATGGAAATATTAAAGAGGTCATGCAACAAGAAGGACAAAATAATTAATCGATTAAAAGTACAACAATATCGCCAAAAGAAAAGAATTGACAGCTTACAGACCTTATTGTGTGAACTTCGTACAAAGGGTCTCCTTTCTGCGACTTCATCAGACATTGTACAGGTATTGAAAAGTCTTCTTTCTTTTCTTGGGATTTATATGGCTCCACTTTCTTGTAGGGCGTGACACTGCCAAGAATCTTCGTGGGGTATAGGAATTGATGCGATTCAATTACTCTTCAAACTCGAAAATGTATATGTGTATGTGCGTAATTGTGTGTGTGTATGTCTACGGTGTTGGAAACTTGGAACAATTCGTAGGTGCATTGGACACAAGGAACTGCGCGGTTCAATTTCCCCTGCGGCCAGGGTATTGAAAAGTGGAAGCACAAAATATTTCTATAAAGCCAGAAAAATTTGATTATGAAAATAAACATCTGATTACGTGTGTAAAATGTATCATTACATTTAATTGTACATTTTAATTTACAAAACTGATCGGAAACGTCTGCCCTATAGCAATTGACATTAAGTTATAGCTTATAAGTTACGCACCAATAACCATAATTTGGGCAATTGTGAGTGCAATTACCCAAATTGTAATCCTACTTTATTGGTTTTATCATCGAGAGCCTATAAATGTATTATTTTCATATTCAATTTACAAAGTTATTTGTGAGTATTTGTGAGTAATTGTGTTAAATAATTGTCAATGCCTTACAAAAATTGAAAATAAATATTTTATGTAATTGTACACTAGTCATAAGTAACTGTAATCATAAATTTAATCATAAAATAATATTAATAAAAAAATAAAATTGTAACATTAATTATAATATAATACAAGTAATACAAATCATTATTGTACAGTTACATATATTCTTTAAGTTATACAATAAATGTTTATGAATATTCAGCTGCATATTGTGGATATTTATTATTTTGTTTTATAATATTCAATAGGCCGTTGCAGATGACTCTTCAATAATGAGACAAATAGAACAAGGAAAGATTAAAGGGAAGTATCCACCTCAGTTAAGAGCATTTGCTTTAACCGTAAACTTTTATAGTTCCAAAGCTTACAATTACATTCGTCAAGTTTTTCGAAATAAACTACCGGCTCCGTCAACAATTCGAACATGGTACGGTTGTACTAAAGGATTACCTGGTTTCACCGAAGAAACTGTGGAAATATTAAAAAGAAAATGTGAAGCTGCTGGCGATAAAAAATTATTTGCTTGCTTAACAATGGATGAGATGGCTATTCGACAGCAAGTCGAGTGGAATCGTACCGAAAAAAGATTTATCGGATATGTCGATTATGGGATCGTTGTAGAAGAACCGGAAGATTTACCTATAGCTAAAGAAGCATTGGTATACCTCATAACTTGCATTAATGAGCGGTGGAAGATACCCGTGGCCTACTTTTTTTTGGCTGGGTTAACAGCTGAAGAGCGAGCCGAAATTACGAAGAAGGTTTTAGAATTTGTAGCACAATCTGGAGTTAAAATTATTGCACTTACCTTTGATGGACTTCCAGCAAACATCTCTATGTGCAAACAATTAGAAGCAGACGTCCTTAATAACAAAACCTTCTTTAAACATCCAACAGAAGGAGACGATATTTTAATATTTCTAGATGCTGCGCATATGCTAAAATTAATAAGAAATGCATTTGGATCAAAGCGCATATTGTATGATGCATACAATAATGAAATTAATTATAAATTTATTGAGAGGTTAGTACAATTGCAGAATGCAGGGTGTTTTCATTTAGCGAATAAAATTAACAACAAACATTTACAGTGGAGGAAAAATAAAATGAATGTTAAACTAGCTGCTCAAATGCTCAGTGAAAGTTGTGCAATAGCATTAGAGCAACTGCTACATGATAAACACCCTGACTTTCTAGGCTGCGCTGCAACTGCCAAATTTTGCCGAATGTGTAATAATGTATTCGATTGTCTAAATTCGAGAAGTAAATTTTCGAATTATTTTAAAAAACCATTGAGTGTAAGTACCGCCGCAAAAATTTTAGATTTTTTTGAAGAAGCCATAGACTATTTTTCAAACTTAAAGTTAGAAATAAATGGACCTTCAATAACGACAACAAAAGTAAAAACTGGGTTCCTTGGGTTCATAGTAAACATGAACAATTTAAAAAAAATGTTTCATGAGTATGTAGAGACTGGTTACTTAAAATACATACTGTCATACAAGTTATCTCAAGACCATCTAGAGATTTTTTTCTCGTCTATACGATCTATGGGAGGCTACAACAATAATCCCAATTGCATGCAATTTCTATCGGCATACAAACGGTTACTACACCATAACGAAGTTAAATCATCAGCACAGGCAAATTGTATTGCGCTCGACAATACGAGTATTTTAACGGTGTCATCGTCGGCAAAGAAGTTATGTACGACATATGAAGCTTTGGACATTGTGGAAGACGATCGTAATGTAGTCGTGGATGATATTCCTCTTGAAAAGATTTCTTACAGTTTACACCACGCTGTATCATACATTGCAGGCTTTGTTGAGTTAAAAATTTTAAAAAAGTTGAAATGTTGTACATGTTTCCAGCTTTTAAATGAATGTGATGAATTTAACTCCGAATTCATTAACAGAAAGAGCTTCGGCTTTTTAAGATATCCCAGAATTGACACATATAAAATAGTTACAGTTTGCGACAAAATTTTTAATTTGTTTAAATTAGAAGATAAATTAAAAATGAGGAATATTATTCCTAAAATGGTATACGATACTTTCCAAAATTTAAATTGTGATAATTTATTTTTAAATTTTAACGAGCATATTAAGGATTTAGATATATTAGAAAACCATAAATATATTTTAATCAAACTAATAATAATATTTTATTTCGAAATTAAATTGTTTTACGAAGGTAAAGTAATTACCATTAGCGAGCAAAAAAACTTAATAAGACGTAATTTAACAAAAGCCGTCATTTTCAGCGGGCAATAATCTTTGCCAATATTATTACCTTTGACTATATAACCATTGGTTATAATATTATATATAAATTATGTAGT
>NW_020222946.1:0-1520 GCF_003070985.1 Temnothorax curvispinosus | reverse complement strand
AATGACCTCAGGGGCGCTGCCTGGACTGATGGGGATACCGCGCCCGTCAGAACCCATCCGAAGACTGAATTGAAGGCGTCGGGTTCTCCCCTTTCCCCCTTACGACGGCCCTCCCGTAGCACCGACACAAACGAGTCCGCCCCCAGGAGGATGTCAACACCGCCGGGCACGAAATATTCGGGATCCGCGAGCGGCAATCCCTTCAAGTGTTTCCACGGCTGGACCTCCACCTTGTCATTAGGCAGCGGCGAGGTTATGCGCGAGAGGACCGTAGCCTCTATCGAGAACCGAGTGTCGTCGCGACCGCGCGCGCGGATCACGAGGGAGGTGAGGCCCCTCGTCGTGGCCGCCCTGGCTTCGTTTATCGCCAACACGGTTGCACTGTGTTTGGTGCGACGAAAGCCGCCCTTCCGGAGGCAGCCCTCGGTAATAAAGTTGGCCTGACTCGCGCTGTCCAGCAATATGCGTACGGGGAACGCATTGCCACGCGCGTCTATCGCCTCGGCTCGTACGGTGGACAGGAGGACGATTCTATTGGCCAGGCTAGTCATTGTTACAATCGGCGCATCCTCCGACTGAGGAGCGGGTACGGCGTCCGGTTCGACAGGAGTCGCGCTAATGGGTTCGGGCTTAGGAGTAGTATTAGAGCTCTGCTCGTAATGCAGAAGCGTATGATGCTTTGTGCCGCAGGACCGACATGCCCACGCGGACGGACAGTCTTTCATGCCATGCCCCGAGCGCAGGCAGTTGAGGCACAATCTCAAGTCGCGAGCCTTAGCCTGCCTCTCCCTCGGCGAGAGTTTTAAAAACTGGGAGCACTTCGACACGTAGTGAGACTCCTTACAAACGGGGCAATCGGCCGCGTTAGTCACGAACGAAGAGACCGGTGTGGACTTGGTTTTGGAGGACGGGCCCGCGACGGCCTCGAGAACCCGACAATGCTCCGCTAGAAATGTCGTGAGTTGTGTATATCGCGGTATCTCCTCAGCCCGGTGAGCCGACTCGAATTTTTCCCGAAGGGAACGAGGAAGCTTGTCTAACAAAAACTTCAGTAGGATAAAGTCCCATGAATCGGTAGGGAACTTCATCAATGCGAGCGCGCGCGTGTTCTCGGTAAACGTATCTAATAAGTGGTGAAGAGCCTCGGCCGTCTCCGCCTTCAATGGCTTTGCCTCGATTATCGAATTCAAGTGATGGTCCGCTAACCTTCTCTTATTCCGGTATCGATCGACCAGCGAGTCGTAAGCGATCAGATAGTACTCATCGGAAAACGGCAGGTTTTTCACCACGTTGAGTGGTTCCCCCTTGAGTGAAGCCAGCAGATACTGGTATTTCTCTATCGCGGAAATCTGCTGGTTGTGTATCGACGCGTTGAACAACGCGATGAAGGAAGGCCACAACGTAAAATCGCCGGAAAACTGCGGTAGCGGGATCTTAGGCAACTTGACCACCGAGGCCTGACCCGAGGGCTGTGCCGGCGCGCCTCCGAATGGCGCGCCCGTTTCACGGTGATATCGACT
>NW_020222945.1:0-1766 GCF_003070985.1 Temnothorax curvispinosus | reverse complement strand
ATCAGGTGGAGCAAAGGAGGTTCCAGCTCCAGCATGAGATAATAAGGACGGTGCTGCGACATCACCTGCAACAGCAGGAACAGCAACAGCAGACATTGATGTGGCTGTTGCAGTCAATTCAGCCGCCGGCGTTGCAGGAGGATGATATTAGCAGTCATGTAGCAGAAATCTTAAGCGCGTGGGCAGAGTGGCAGCCAGCTGCGGAAGTGGCCGGGGCGCCTGCACCGACGGAAGACGTCGATGTCAGACTGGCAAAGATGCTGGAGTCGCAGAGTCTACCCACGACGACGCAGAGGAGCTACACGGAGGAGGAGAAACGAATACGGGAGGCTATACTAGCGCAATACAGTCAAATGTCTGACGAAGACAATAGCGAGGGAGACAAGGAAGAGGATGGAGCGAACGGCGGAGACTGTGGAATCGAAAAGAACTTAAACGCAGCTACTATCGTACAGCAGGAGAGAGAAAAGAGAGAAAAAGCCAAGCTGGAGAGCCAGAAGAAGAAGGAGAAGGACAAGGAAGACAGGTAGGACAATAATCGCAGCGTTAATGCACTAAAAGACTATTTATATGTATATGATAAATATATAAAACTTTAAATATAATTTTGTTTTAGAGAGAAGCAAAAGCAATTGAAGGAAGAGAAAAAAGAGAAAAGAAAAACCCAAAAGGGAGAGAGGCGGAGGTAGCATCGAAACAAAAGCGTTGGAAGATTTACTTCGAGATTATTGACTACATATATGCTGTGGTATTCATATATATATCTATCTATATTGTCGTGCATGCAACGATCTCCGACAGTTATTTAAAATCAGTCATCGATCTTATATTTTCATTAGAAGAATATGTGTGTGTAGCATCCATCCATCTGTCGTTAGAAGCCGAATTCACAGATTCAGTACGAATGCATACGTCGCCAAGGAGTACATACATATAATGTTAGATCATCCTGTGCCTTCTGTCTCTCTAAAACTGTCCTTTTCCTCAAAGAGGTTCGTTACTTACTCATCCTTTTTTTCATTCTTTATACACTCCTAGCGTTCTTCATAGTCTGTATTCAGAACTCGCATCTATTTTCACTAATTAAAATTAGCAGCGAAATAATTCATCGTTTTAAACAATGGTTCTGAATATCGACAGACCTTTTTGCTCATCCGGTCTGCTTATTGCGTTGTATCTCATACAAGTGATGTATTTAATACGAGTATGTTAAATAAACTATTTAAATCACTGATATTTGGTACTTAACACTGTAGAATGTGGAAATCCTGAAAAAGGGGAGTGCAAGGAAGATTCGTCGATAAGATTTGCCCTCGGTGCATTTGTATACATATTTTTTTTATTAGTTATATATTTACACACAAGATACCGAGTCGAAACCGAGTCATCTTGGTATTGCATTAATAATGAAAGACAAACGCAGTAAGATAAAAACAAACGAACAAATGATACAAAAGATGATGATGCTTCAGTATCGTATCAGTATATATATATGGTATATGTATATATATATACTAATGTCATTATAATCATTTTATTATTTAGCAATTCTCTCGTTCGCTATAGTTAAGTCTGGGCAGAAATTGACGAACTCGCACTTACATGTTTATAACAAGACATCCGCAATTGAACGCCAGATTCACAAATCCACTCTCTCTATGAACCCTCGCTCCCACATTTTTATCGGAATCGTTCTTCCTCCACTCCTCCTCCCCGTGCTCTTGAGATATTTTCAATTCCGCGTGGATTTGCGTGCCGATATCTCT
>NW_020222944.1:0-5398 GCF_003070985.1 Temnothorax curvispinosus | reverse complement strand
GAAACTAGATGTCAAACAGACTTTACTGTAAAACTAGTTGAATCGAAAATAGCGTCAAAATTTCTAATTTTTTAACAATTATTTAGATATCAATAACATTTATCGTAAAGTACAACTTAGCATAAAATGTAATAGTATTTTATATATGAAATAATGTAATGACGTAAAATTTAATTTGGAATAAAGCAATGTAATAGTGTAATAATTATCGTTTTAAATTATAGATCTAATGCTGTTGTTTGAGTATCTTTTCTATTAAATAAATTAGTTATCGTTGTAGACATATAGATACTATAGGTTTTGTCTGTGAAGTAATATCAATGATAAAGATGTAAAAATATGCCGTTTTTGTTTGTCACTTATCTGAATGTTAAATTTTGTACAGATGTGCTGGTAGTGGCCGAGGTAATTAAATCTGAAAATAAGAAAGATATAACAATATCGTGGGACAAAACTTGGGATAAGGATTCACATGATTGCTTGTACAACAAAGATGAGGAAGTATTAGGCGAACATAACAACGAGATCACCCGGTACTTGGCAAGGACCATAAATCCTGCACTTTACGGTATATAATCTGCAAATGTGTTTGCGTAATTGCTCAACTAGAGAAAAATCTGCACATCTAAATTGTTAATATTAAATATAGTTTTTTTTTTTTTTTCCAATAAAAAGTTAAATATGTCAAATTCAACCCAGATATATTCTATTGAATTACATGACTTATTTTGTATTATTATTTTATTAGATGATACCTGTCCTCATAAAAGAACTGAAATCGACCATTGGATCTCCTGTGCCATGGTATTGCAAAATAAAGAAAAGAATAATGTGTTGAACTATCTGAATAATGTGTTACTGGTACAGACATGGCTGGTAGGCAATAGATTAACATTGGCCGATATTCACGTGTTTTCCGTTTTACATAATCAAGAATATATAAAATTGCATGAAAGTGATTATTGTAACGTCACTAGATGGTACAAGCATATCCAATCGCTTCCCGTTGTCAGTAACGCGATATCTATGATTGCAAAGAACTGCTCTCCACCTTCGAAACTGAAGGAAAAATCTGCCGCCAAGCAGACAAAAACAAGGAAACAGGAAGGCAAGTTTAGCGATCTACCCGGAGCAGAAATGGGCAAGGTAAAGTCACGCAGTACAATGAGAAGTAGATTTATTTTGATTTTTTAACTCTTGTAACTTCTAAAAAAATTTTAACTCATCTTCTGCAGGTAGTGGTAAGATCCCCTCAGTATTATACCGAGGCTTTTCAAGGACAGCTCATCATCCGATTTGACGACACAAATCCAGCGAAGGAGACCGTAGAATTTGAGGATGCTATACTGGAAGATTTAAGATTACTGCAAATTAAGCCTGATCGTTTTACGCATACCTCGGATTACTTTGAGATGAAGAAGCAATCCGACAAAGTACGAAATCTAAGAAGCATTATTGATCAAGAAGTGAAGGTTCTCTTAAATTTGATACGTGATTATAAAAATGGGATTGATCAGGATTGTAAATCAGCTGACACTGAAGTTGCTAGTATTAAAAGTAAGACAAAGCCAGAGAACAAAGAAATTTCAAAAGCGAAGAAGATATCTGAAGAAATAGAGAAACAAGGCGACAAAGTACGAAATCTAAAAAGCTCGAAAGCCGACAGGAGCGTTATTGATCAAGAAGTGAATGTTCTCTTAAGCCTGAAAAGTGACTATAAAAATACGACTGGTCAGGATTGGAAGCCTACGAATTCGGAGGCAGCGTCGAAAAAGGAAAAACAAAATTCTCCCAAGCCCGGAAAGACGTCGGAGAAAGAAGTTGTGAAAAACGCGGATGTAGTTACAAGCAAAACTGGAACGAGATTAGGACTGGAGGCGAAGAAGGAAGAGAACTTCTCTGATTGGTATTCGCAAGTTATCACGAAGAGTGAAATGATTAAATATTGTGACGTGTTGGGATGCCACGTTTTTCGTCCGTGGAGTTTCTCGATCTGGAAGATGATAAGGAAGTACATCAACAAAGAGATAATGGAACTCGGTGTTAAACAATGCCTCTTTTCGATGTTCGGTACTCGTGACGCATTAGAAAAGGAGAAGGCGCATATAACGGACTTTGCGCCGGAAGTCGCGTGGGTAACAAAATGGAACGAAGACGATCTGGAGGAGCCCTTAGCTGTACGGCCCACCTCGGAGACTATTATGTACCCGGAATTTGCCAAATGGCTGAAGTCTGACGACGATTTACCTCTTAAGCTCAATCAATGGTGCAACGTTGTGGTAAGTATTATCAGTCTTTTTTCTCTACTCTACTTTAATACCGCTCCTTTTCAATTATCTTATTTTTGTTTGAGAAGGACTCAATCCTGAAGGTCAAAATGTTGTGAAGTCGTTTCAATACATTTATTGCGAATTGTCGTCGAAAATAATAAACATTTTTATCTTATTTTTGTTTGCAGAGATGGGAATTTAAAGATCCCAAACCGTTTCTACGCACCAGAGAGTTTTTATGGCAGGAGGGTCATACCGCGTTTGCTACGCAGACGGAAGCGGAGGAGGAAGTGTTGACCATTTTAGATATGTACGCTAGAGTCTATGAGGAGTTGTTAGCGGTGCCCGTCATCAAGGGTTATAAGACTGAAAAGGAGAAGTTCGCGGGTAGCGATTATACCACTACTGTCGAGGCGTTCATTTCAACTAACGGTCGCGCGATACAGGGAGCGACGAGCCACCATCTAGGACAAAACTTTTCGAAAATGTTTAATATCCAAATAGAAGCGGATGGAGAAAAAACGTTCGTCTATCAAAATTCATGGGGTTTAACTACACGAACGATTGGAGTCATGATAATGGTTACTACAATTATTATTATTATATATAGATGACACATGTGATGCTGCATAAGCTATGTGTTTTATAATGAATACTTATTTATTTAGGTACACGGAGATGATCGAGGTTTGGTATTACCTCCAAATGTAGCACCAATACAAGTCGTTGTGATTCCCTGCGGCATAGTCGCAAGCATGTCTAAGTCAAAGAAAGAGGAACTTCAAAATGAATGCACCTGTCTGGTCGAGCAACTGAAAATAAATAAATTTAGAGTACGGGATGATTTTAGACCTAATCGAACACCTGGATGGAAGTTCAACCACTGGGAGCTGAAAGGCGTACCGATAAGAATCGAATTTGGTCCAAGAGATATGGAAAGGAATGAAGTAACACTCGTACGAAGAGATAACTCGGAGCGAGAAGTTGTTAAAAAAGATGAGTTAATTTTAGCGGTAACTTGTATGCTGAAAAAAGTGCAAGACAGCTTGTTAGAGAGGTAAACGTTACTCAAAAATTTTTAAACCAATAACATTCATGAGATAACATATGGTTGACGTCACTCAATTTTATCCATTTGTTTGTAGAGCGAAGCACAAGTTAAAAGAGCATATTAAACAGGTAGAAAACTGGGACGAATTCAAACTCGAGCTCGATAAAAAGAATTTATTATTGTCACCTTTCTGCGGAGAACCGGAGTGTGAAGATAACATTAAGCAACAAAGCGCACGGTAAAATTTCCTTCTTATTATGTATGAAAAATATTTTTATGCACTTGTATATTGCTTATTATTACTTCAGAAAAATGCGTTTATAAATGACCAAAATACCAATTTAAAACAAATTTTTGTGTTTAAAAAAGTAGATTACATTACGAAAAGAAAAAGTATGAATACAAGAACGGTACTGAACGGCAGCTTTCTTTTTTACTCAATATGACTAATTACAGACTGAACATGATGGACGGAACGGTAACAATGGGCGCCAAGAGTCTGTGTATACCGTTGGAGCCAGAATTGACGAAACTTATCAACGCCATCAACGAGTTTGAGCAGCCCACGAAACCCACGAAACCTATCAACGAGTTAAAATGTATTCACCACGAATGCAAGAAGAATGCGAAGTTTTATACACTTTTTGGACGAAGTTACTAACGCATCCGTAAAAAGTTCACATACATTAAATTTGATGTTTAACAAATTTTTTTTACTGAGATTTTTGTATTCAAGTAGTATGGAATTTAAAGTTTAATAATGCAAATAAGTCTGTTTTTTATTTACACCTTATATTCCGTTATCCACTCCAGTATTGTCCATTTTTATTTAATTTTTATTTATTAACGCACACGCGCTGCCACCTCCCGCAGGGGGAATTGATCAACGCAATTCCTTGGCCCAATGCAAAGAGCCGAGCATGTGGAACAATCTATGTAATCCATGCACGTGACGTGAGCCGTGATGCGCTTGCTGCGCGAGCTTTTCCCAGCCGACCCAGCCTTTCCCGAGCCCGAGCCACCTCCCGCAGGGGGAATTGATCAACGCAATTCCTTGGCCCAATGCAAAGAGCCGAGCATGTGGAACGAACTATGTAATCCACGTGACGTGAGCCGTGATGCGCTCGCTTTTCCCAGCCGACCCAGCCTTTCCCGAGCCCGAGCCACGTGCTACTACTGTCACCGGTCACTCCGGATTCTGACGAGAGCTTGACCTCAACGCTGGATCTGCCGTGTGGAGTGTGATTATTAACAATATTAACTTTCATCGGCGCATGCTGACACTGAATCCGTTTCGGTTGGAGTGAACGTGCGAAGACAATGGCGCTTAAAATTGCCTTTGATCCAGCTCGTCCTTCGCTAGGTAAGATCCATGCGATCAACGGTTCGGCATCTGAACGTCGGTTTCATCATTTTTTAGCTTCCCCTAGGGCCTAATTCTCGAAAAATATCCCATACAATATGTTATGAATATCACACTTTGCAACCAATAGCACACTTGCAAAGTGCGATTTTTTTGTGACATTCATAAAATATCGTATGCGATATTTTTCGAGAATGAGGCCTCGCGCGGAATGTTCTACGAAGTCGAGCGTTCTCTTTCTGAAACAGAGGGGAGACAAATAATTGTTGAGACGAATGTTCCCCTCTTTTTTTAAATAGATTTTCAGGTTTTTTAAAAGTATTTATTTATACTTCTCTACTTTCTGTATTCTTGCCGCATTTATCGACATTTCTCACGTTTGTTGCGTCATGTCACGTCGAGTCGTGTGCTAGCAATTCAATTATTCCAGATGTTTTTTCACGTGCGATGAATAAATAAAGACGCTTTCGATAATAATACCATGCAAGTAGCGCGTTACGTGTCGTTACATATTAGTGCGACGTGGAACATACACGAGTTTACTGAGGGACAATTAGTGAAACTCGTTCGATAATATCATCATACTTGTTCAGCTTGTAACCCACGTACTGCATAATGCAAGACTGTCCATTTTTTAAGAACTTTTATATATTACTTAGGAAATATTGAAACTAGATGTCAAACAGACTTTACTGTAAAACTAGTTGAATCGAA
>NW_020222943.1:0-3737 GCF_003070985.1 Temnothorax curvispinosus | reverse complement strand
TACAGAGACCGCGTGACGCGGGGGTTCGAAGACAGAGTATCAAACAAGTGGTGTTGAGAATCTAACGCTCGAAAAGTGAAAGCGAGCGTTGGGAATATTCGAGAACGCTCGATTTGCTCCAAAACGCGTTTATTTGCCTTCCCCCCGTTTTTTTTTGTGTTTTTGCTCGCGCCCGGACCACAGGTGTACATCGCGTGATCGCACGTCCTGCGACTAATAGTCTGGTCGCTCGACGATTTGGAGCCAATCAGCATTTCTCACGTCTCGAAATTCCTCGCGGAAAAGTTCGGATCTCCGGCCGCGATCGTTTCGCTTGCTCCGGCCGGGAGCTCAGTGAGCCATCACAAATCGTACGCGACACTTGTGTTTGTCGACATCGAGAATACGGAGTCGAATCGTAGCGAGTACGAAAGTGCGAAATAGCGAGTGCGATATTACCACGCGAATATTCTGACATTGTAACCATCAGCTTTGAATAAAGTGACTCTTGTCTCGTTTTAAACGAGATACTGACTATTTTTTGTGCTCTCCTTGACGCGGCGCGCGAAAACATCGAGCGGTCCACTAACATTTAATGGTCTTTCGAGCCGGATCGTGATAAATAAAAGACCGGAATAGACAGTTCGACCGCCTCAAAAGTGATCGCGTTGTGCTGCTCCGAGACAGACGGACCGTCGCGCCCGCTCGACTCGCTCGCAAACGGAGTTCGCCGTTCGAACCGTCGCACATTGAACGTGATCGGACAGATATTCCCGGTTCATCGGGTACTCCGCGATACGCGTTCTCGACTTCGTGGCTTTGCGACGTGCTGTACGTCCCTGCTTCCCGCGAGTATTGCTCTGCTGCTTGCCGCGGAAACGCATGAGAGCGTCTTCTCTTTTCTTGTTCGACTACATGAGCGCTCTGCATCCGCTCGCTTAAAGATCGGTGCCCCCTGTGAAGAAAAAACCCGGTACTACCCGGCTTCGACCAGCTCCGGAGGCTCCTGCGTAACCTCCAGCAAACGTATCGTGCTGAGATACGCTCACCGCCACCCGACGGGCGCCCTGCTTTGCGACGTGCCATACGTCCCTGACTCCCGCGAGTATCGCCCTGCTTCTCGCCGCGGAGTCGTTCAAGAGCGCCTTCGCTTTTCGTTCCGATTAACACACAGGTGTCAGATCGTTGCCTACAAGATCCAAACATCTCGCTAACATGTCTCTGGATCTCAAGGACCTACTCACCGCCCAAGGCATTACGATTGCCTCGCTCCAGCGGTCGCTGACCAACTTTAGAAAACTTGCCAAGGCTCAGGTCACCCTCCCCAAGTCAAAGGGGAGACTGACGAACCTGGAGGCGCTCTGGAAGAAAACTCAAGCCCTCCATGTCCAGATTCACCAGACGGCTACAGCGGAGGAGAAGAAGTCGACCCTCTACTTTCAACAAGATGAATTTCTTGCCGCCGAAGAAGCCTACTTCGACGCAGCGGACTACCTCTACGAGGTCATTGGTAAATTAAGTAACGACGCCCCGAGCGCGCCGTATCGAGGTAACGAATCATCTTATCGCGACGCGCACTCCGGCATGTCATTACATCTGCCTCGTATTTCGCTTCCAAACTTTTCGGGTGTTTTCCCGAAATGGGAAAATTTTTGGGGAATTTTTGAGTCACTCGTCGACAAAAACGAGTCCCTCACGAAGACTCAAAAGTTACATTACTTAAAGGCGAGCCTCTCCGGCGAGGCTGCCGTGTTAATTAATAACATTCATATTTCTGACGCGAACTACGAGGCAGCGTGGCTACTTTTTCTCGACGAGTACGACAACCGTAACGCGATTATTTACGCGAACATCCATTTTTTCGCTGATTTACCAAAAATGAAAACCGAGAATATTCTCGAATTGAAAAAACTTCGCGATAGCGTGTCTGCGGTTCTCGCCGCTTTAACGAATCTCGAGCGTCCTGTCGATACGTGGGACGACCTCCTAGTTTACATTATATCGCAAAAGTTTAGTCCGCGAACGCGCAATGAATGGAATTTGAAGCGAGGCGATACGGATGCATACCCCACGTACAAGGAGATTCATGACGTCATGACTCTTCGCATACGTGGCCTCACGGATTATCCGTCGCAATTCGACTCCGCGTCGAGCAATACGCGCGGAAACAAATCTCGTACGTCGATTAATAATGTGTCGCCCGTTAAGTGCGTCCGTTGTTCCGGAAATCATAGTCTGACAAAGTGTGATAAATTTCTAAGTTTGCCGATTGAGCAGCGTCGACTCGTAGCGCGACAGCATAAATGTTGCTTCAATTACTTGAGGACCGAGCATTATTTAAAGAATTGTCCGAGTAAAGGACGTTGCAATCGATGCCGGCAAGCTCACCATTCGCTGCTTCACAGCGAGGGTACAGCCGCGATTAATTCGCCGTCCTCCGCGCCGTCAGCTGTGTCCGTCGCCGCTGCTCCCGAGCCTCCGGCCGCGCCCTCCGCGTCCGTTCAAACCGTGCATGCTATTCGAGATGTAACGCAACCGCCTCATGTACTTCTCGCCACTGCGTATGTTAATCTAAGTACTATCGAGGGCCGCTCATTCAAAGTACGTGCGCTACTAGATCAGGGCTCGACATACAGTTTCATATCCGAATCTCTTTGTCAGACTATGCGAACCAAGCGTTATCGTGCCGCGTTAAAAATACATTGCTTTGGAGAGAAATTTAATGGAGTCGCGCGATCTCAAGTTAATCTCACGCTCGCTCCATGCGACAAACAGGGACCGATATTCCCATTTTCGGGCTACGTATACCAACGAATTACTTCGTACACAGCCTCTCAAACACAGCCAGCCGCAATGTAGCCGCATCTACGCAATTTACCGTTAGCAGATCCCGATCCCTCGTGTAATTGCCCGATTCATGTACTAATCGGCGCGGATTTATACGATTCTCTGCTGCTCGACGGCCTCCGTCAAGGCCCGGTCGACACTCCGACGGGCCAGCTTACTGTTTTCGGATGGATTGTCTCAGGTCCTGCCGGCACCGCGCGCCCAGCCGGAGAGTCCGCTTCCGTTTTGAATTGCGTATCCTGCGAGGATACGAATTCATTGATCCAAAGTGTTTGGGAGGACGAAAGTATCCTCTCTCAAAACCCTCTCACCGAAGAGGAAGAACGTTGCGAAAAACATTTCGCTAGTACGCATTCTCGCGATTCTCAAGGACGTTACATTGTTCGTTTGCCTTTCAAGAACGGTCCCCCTCACATAGGCGACACTTTTCAAAAGGCTTCTTTTTTATACTCCAAAATGGAGTGCCGACTCTCGCAGAAGCCCGAGATCGCCGCTCAGTATCACGATTTCCTCACGGAATACGAATCGATGGGGCACATGGAAGAAGTACGCGACGACGAGCCTTCTCGATACCCCCCGGTGTACATTCCGCATCATTTCGTTTTGCGCGAATCGAGTACGACTACTAAGTTACGCGTCGTGTTTAACGCGTCGAGCAAATCGGACGATAAAACCACTCTCAACGATTTCCTAATGGCGGGACCAAAGCTACAACAAGACATCGCTGCAATAATTTTACGCTGGCGATTATTCCGTTACGTATACATGACGGACATCGCGAAGATGTTCCGTCAGATACGCATGCATCGTGACGACGCGGATTATCAACGAATTCTTTGGCGCCCTTCCGCAAGTCTGTTGATTCGACTGTATCGCTTGCTCACCGTGACTTACGGCCAAAAGCCATCGCC
>NW_020222942.1:0-7351 GCF_003070985.1 Temnothorax curvispinosus | reverse complement strand
CGCAGGGCACGTTCATTGTTGCTACATGTCGTCGGTTCAACTTTGACGATTAATATCTCGCGTCGCGGGGCAGAGCGACACTTTTTTCTGCCAGATTCGTTCGTTTCATGCAAAAACGCGTCGATTAAGCCTAATTGCATCGATTTCTGTGCTGAGGTAGTTAAACTGAAGAATTACCCTTATTTAGCGCAGCTTAGCCCACGGAGATTTAGCATTGTCGACATTGCCCACTTGGAACCGAGCAAAGTCCGAAATGTGATAATCGTTGCTGACATTGCCATCGCTGGATGGGCAGTGTTAACTTTGCCCACATCAAACCGGGCAATGTTCGCTAATAAACTACTTTGCCCAGTCGCGTTGTGCAATGCTGACATTGCCCGGGCAATGCCGACACTGCACACCATGCTGACTTTGCCCGTAACATATACACTGTATATACAGGATATTATTTTCACATTATGGAAAAAAAATGCATATACATAGAATGTCCGATATTATGTGGGCAAGATTCACTCGAAAATTTTTTTGGGATGATCAGAAATCATAATCGGTGAAATATTAATCCTACATGTTCTAATTTTGAATCATCTTTTAAAACATTATTAATAAATAATTTAAGAGGTAAACACAGTATAGGCAGTAATTATGAAGAGGACATTAATGGAAAAATTTTATTTTCATTGGAATGTTTTGTAGAAAATAGTATACGTACAGTAAATACTTCAAATACGGAAATTGAAGAAGTAGCAGAAGTTGACAATACATCAACTTCACAGGATAACGAATGGATTAGTAGTGGTGGATTAGTTCATAACGATATCAGTACCAAATTATTTTGCATGGAACCTTTTAATAGTTGTAATATGTGTAAAGATATTTCAACACAGGAAATAGAAGCTGTTTTACATAGAGCTTATGATATATGTAAAGATAAAATGCCATCTGTATGTTTTCGTATTAATGTACATAAAAATTTAAGTACTGTTATTAACGATACACTAGATTTTTCATTTTTTAAATGTAAAGAACATAATTCAGATTTTATTAATATTTTTATAGAATTAATTATAGAAAATTTTTCTATTTCGCAATGGTGCTTTAATATTAATAAAAAATTAAGTGGTAACAGATACAAATAGACCCTTAAGGGGATCCTGCAGTGACTGGCGAACTTCCTCGATGTCGATAATGTCAACCTTTCTAATTTTGTTTTTCCTATATCTGTCTTTGTCTAACGAAATGACATCTGTTCTTTTTTCGATTGCTCGCCATCTTACGCAAGATCCGGCAACTACTGTTGCTGCTCTTCTTGTCATCCTGCATTCGTATTTTCATTACTAAAATAATTATTAGATGGATCTTTTTTTGTACGCATTGAATCTTACTTCTACTTACACGATATTATTCCTACATGTTTTCCCAAGAGTGGATGATAAACATTATGTACGTATAAACTGTAAAATTTTTGTTTTAAGCAAATATTGTCGTCAGGTGACAGCTGTGCATGTGCCCCAATAAGTAATATTTTTAATTTTTTGGTGCTTTTGATATAAAATCGCGTTTTTCACCCTAGATTTTTGTGCAGACTTTAATTCTAGACTAAAAACTTGCAATTCTGTAAAGCCAATTAAAAGATCCATCGATTAACGATAATGTCGGTAAATCATGCGGCTGTAGGATCCCCTTAAATATTATAGAAAAACAAGCAGTTCATTATTTCAGTACAAAACTAAAAAATATTGGTAAATATTTTATTATATAATACTTATATAGCACATATATGCTAAATAATTATCATTTAAAATTTAAATGTAAAAGTTATTTTTATATAGCACATAATAAATGAATGAAATCGCACTTGCAATTTGTATTTATTTATTTTAAATTATCTTAATTATTTTATATTTCAGAATTGTTAGATTTATTACAATTATTACAATTACTTTGTAATAATTACAATGTCCTAATTATTTTATATTTCAGAATTGTTAGAATTATTACAATTCTGAAATAATTAGGAAATATATGGTATTTATATAATATATATGGTAATAAAATATATGGTATTTATACCGTAATTTATACCGACGATACCGACTAATCGAGTAGGAAATCTAGATTTTAGTTCCAAAAAATCCGTCTATTCGCCTAGATGGCGCAAAAATACAGTTTGATTTTGATATAGGAGAGTGTCCATACTCTGCTCTTAGTGACACTATTAAAACACACACACACACAAAATAAAAAGTATTTTTATATACAATGACATATCTTGCATGTATAATATTTATAAATGTTAAATACTTACAATTAGTTTAAGACTAGTTAAAATTTCCAGGAAAAATGGTGAGGAGATGCTGTGTTCCAGGATGCATATCCTCTGCAAAGGTTCCGAACCATAGGCTGCCTGCACAAGATCTCAAAGCGCAAGCTTGATTGAAGGTAGTTGGTTTAAACAACATGATCGGTAAGTTTCAAAGAAGCTGATAACTTTTAAATACTATTTGTATATTAAATTAATATAAAAACACATTTGTCGCGTAAATTAAATAAAAAGTAATATATATAAATGTAAATAGGATATATAATTCTTTATTCTTTATCATAATTGTTAATATAGAAGTAATATGTTATTATGTTACAGATGCACCACAGGAAGTAAAGGCCAAAGTAAGAATTTGTGGCTTACATTTTTATGAAGATATGATTGTGTCTTATGGGCAGAAGCGGAGTCTAAAGACAACGCAATGCCAACATTGCACTTATCACATGCAAATATTGCGGTTGATAGTGCGGTAGATAGCACCAGTTCTGCTGCTATTGACACTATCGCTGCATTGCATACTTCACATAATGTTACAAGCGAATCTGATTTTGAGCCACAGACATCAAGAGAGGTACAGCCAGTCAAGATAAACGTCAATACAGTTCATACAGTAAATGTTCGTCATCTTCGTGGGAAAGTACAACGTTATCGCAAAATGCTGTACAAAAGAAATTTGGTCATCTGCAAAAATAGAGAGAAGAAACGTCATGCAGGAAGCATCAACACTTGGGACAGCATTACTACGGAGGTGTCCGGAATCCAGAAGTCTTTCATGGAGATAATATTTCAGAACTTTGTCACGCACCACAGGTATGTTTGTAGTTTAATATTTTTCTTTTGTACTAAATATCTCGCATACAAGATGAATAGTAGATGAATAATAAAAACTGGAAAAATTAAAATAATGATTTGGAAGAGAACAATTATCTCATTACACTTTCCCTTTTAGAAATTTTAATTTTTTTGTAATTTTTTTCATAAACATTACAATATAACGGAGATACTTAAGTGTTTTCTGTAAATAAGTACCTTGTTCGCTGTATATTGAATTGTCCACTACGCAATAAATTTATAGCAAGTATTATAGCAGATTAATCCTTTATTATTTTTTATTATTTATTATATATCTATATATTAATGATACATTGTACATGTGTCATAAATATTTCATAAATCAGGAAGTAATACAACATATTGTAAGAAGTGTATTCTTACATATTCAATGTTAATTATATTTTTGTGTTATATAATTTATAAAGAAATTTTTGTATTATATAATTTATAAAGTAATGTATCAAGATTTTGTAGATTTTGTAGATGCATGTTATATGTTATAGATATGTTTTATTTGAACAGTTATTGTACAGGGTGGTGAAAATGTTTCAGGATGATTGAATTAACTCGTAAAAAATGCATTTTTGGAAAATGTGTTTTTTATAACAGTTGTATAGATTCAAGAGATTTATTTAATGATATTATTGTAGCGTAACTGCTTTGTTTGGAGTATATCCACTGGATTGAAACTGTACAACTGTTAAAAGAAATTTTTTTCAGAAATGTATTGTTTACGACATATTACATATAAATAAAATATTTTCACTATCTTGTATATGGGTGTTTCTACGTAAATAGCGTTTTTTCAGATTGCAAATCTCTCAATTTTAAACATACCTAAAAAAATTTTTTTTCCTGTTCTTGAGTGAATATAAAAGCAGAAACATACCCTGAAAGCCAGCGTACTACAACATCAAAAACTTGAAAGTAATGGCTTATTCATCAGTAATCTGGTAAAGTGCGGTAATGAGTCGACTTTGCATGTCTAGTAAAATATTGAATTACCTCAACAATGAGTGATTTTGAGAGGAAATGTCAAAAAAATTCCTAAAATTACTTATTTCCGAGATATATGGGTGTTTCTACGTAAATAGCGTTTTTTCAGATTGCAAATCTCTCAATTTCAAACATACCTAAAAAAATTTTTTTTCCTGTTCTTGAGTGAATATAGAAGCAGAAACATACCCTGAAAGCCAGCGTACTACAACATCAAAAACTTGAAAGTAATGGCTTATTCATCAGTGATCTGGTAAAGTGCGGTAATGAGTCGACTTTGCATGTCTAGTAAAATATTGAATTACCTCAACAATGAGTGATTTTGAGAGGAAATGTCAAAAAAATTCCTAAAATTACTTATTTCCGAGATAAATTCACAATTAGCAAAAAAATTCAATTTGATAAATGCCGGTTTACCATTTTTGACACATTTTCTAGAGCGACTCCACATCGTGGAGTCGCTTTTTTAATCATCTGTAAATATAAAAATCATTTTATTTCAACGTCAAACCCATGAATGACCAGGTGAATGACATGCCAGTAGACTGACATTTCATGGTTGAATTAATCTCACTTTCTCCTGAATTGACGTAAACCAATTTTCATTAAAAATCAAGTTTAACCTACCGAATATCATCAGAATTTTACCACTAGAAGGAAAAATTTACTGCGATATAATAAAAAAAGATGTGCCAGGCAAATGACGCGTAATTTTATGACATACCTTTTCTCAAGTGAAATACACGATTACGATTGTATCACGCTCAAAACAACCAACCACCAACAATGTAAACAACACACCTAATGTCCAATTCTTGAAATCTCCACACCAGACTCCCATTGAATCGATGCAACATAGCGGAACCGCGGTAAAATTCAAAATGTGCAATTTTACTCCATATGTCCGGACCAAGTTTGAAGCCGGTTTTTTCGGTTCCAAAGGGAGATTTATGTTTAATAATGATGTTAAAATCTTAGTTCTATATTATGATTAAATGAACATGGGAAATTTTTAATTGAGTTTGCAATTGGAGGGAGTAAGTGTAACTGGAATAGAGAATTTTCGACAATGGACAGGCCAGGTAACTGACATGTTTAGGAGTTTCTGCATGTTTCCATTGGATAAGCCACTCCCCAATTAGCAAATTATTGTGCGATACTTCAAATACGATGCAGTAGTGAACTTTCACAACGCTTGCTTACCCTTCTCTCATTCATGAACATATAACAAGCTTGGACAGTAAAAAACGCTATTTACGTAGAAACACCCATATATTGTAGGTAGATATATGTGGTAGATATATACTTTGCATATATGTATATGTCATAGATTAGACATGTTATTGGCTGCGTTCAGCAGAGAAAGCTACTTTGCAACTGTTGTAAAATTTGTGAATCTGATTGGTATATACTCTTAGATTCAACAAAGATTAAGATTCACGATTTGTACAACAGTTGCAAAGCAGCTTTTTCTGCTGAACGCAGCCATTATAAGACATATCTTCGTAGCACAAAACAAGAAAAACATTATTAATTATTTAACGGATGAAACTCTTACTTTTATGATACTTAAAAGGACGGAACTCTTACTTTTATGATGTTCGTTCGTATGGTTTTGTTATAGCTAATCGGACGTTTTTGTATAATGCTTTTAATAACCAATTCATATAGGCAGCCGATTCTTATGACGAAGTTTTTTCCTTATGACGGATATTGCGACAATGTGAGAGGGTTTTAATAATTCAAGTGTTTAGGCACATATGTTACTATGTGTACATAATACTACAGGATTCATAAAATAATGGAGTTTTCGATGCAGCATTTCTTCCAACGCTGCCATCATTGGAGCCATTGAAGAATACATCATACGGCGGACACAATAATACAGGAGAAGAAATGCAGAAAGTTCAGATGACGAACAATAAACATATTAAAATATCAAGAGACACGGTAGTGTCTTGCGCCAAGTACGCGCGAAGCGAGACGCACCGTGACTCATTTACGCGAACGCACGAGTTGCGAGTACCCGAGATTTTGAGATCTCAATAACAAGTGAACGGATCAATTTCTAAGTAAACTTGATCGATAGCTTGGGGTTTGATTTATAAATAAGAGTCTTTATTTTTCCGTTACGTGCCCTACGGGCAAAGATATTGCGATGCAAAGTCCAAATGTGGAACATTTTTATTTAAGAAACGTCCATGTCGGACAAAAATGGCGGCTGGTGTGTCACTTTCCCATTTTTGACACGAGAGTGCACTCGTGCACTGTCGCAGTGCGTGACAGTTTTTTACAACCTAGAAAAGGATAAGTGTGTGATAGTCGTGACCGTTGCCGCGTTGTGACAGATAGTGAAATATATATAAATATTGACCGTATAGAGCTGATGCCGAGAGATCTTTAAGAAGGAAGGTGTATCTACAAAATTGTACAAACACGTACGTATATGCTGCCTTGTAAAAGTTGTCAAACTGTATGTTTACGCGAGCGTTACTTCTGTAGTAACTTATGATAATTTACTCGTTTACGCAGGATGAATTATCATAAGTTACTACAGAACCTCCGTTTACGTGGAGGAATTATCGTATAAGTTACCACGGAAGTAAAACGCTCGCGTAAACATAGTATATAATAACAAAAAAATTGATAGTGTGTGACAGTACTGACAGTCGTGACCGTCGCCGCGTCGTGACAGTTACTACGTTTACGCGAGCGTTACTTCTGTAGTAACTTACGATGATTCACTTGTTTACGCGGATTAAATTATCGTAAGTTACTACAAAATCCCGTTTACGCGAAAGAAAATTCCGTTTACGCGAAGGAATTATCGTAAATTTACTACAGAAGTAACGCTCGCGTAAACGTAATAAATGAAATATATAAAGTATTAACCACAGAGAGCTGATGTCGAGGATATTTTTAAAAGAAGGAAGGTATATCCAAAATTGCACACGTACGTATATACTGTCTTGTAAAAGTTGTCGAACTATATGTTTACGCGAGTGAGTACATCTGTAGTAACTTACAGTAATTCATATTGTTAGGGCAAAATAGTTTGACGCGCATCTGTGAATCGGCCTTTAGTCGGAAGCCGAGCATTCTCGATGCTGTGATCGGAGACGCTCGAGGATGTTCGGCTATAGTCGGATGCGCTGCGAGCGTTGTACGCGCGACCACGAATTTCCCCCCAAGTGA
>NW_020222941.1:0-1004 GCF_003070985.1 Temnothorax curvispinosus | reverse complement strand
TGAGATTCAGAAAGGGAGGAGGAAGAAAGAGGAAGTATGATTGGAGAAGGAAAGGAAAGAAACTAGAAGAAGTTAAGGAATTTAAATATCTTGGATATACGTTGAAGGAAAATGGGGGGCAAGAGGCGCATATCAGAGAGAGAAGAAGGAAGGCGGCGAGAGTAATGAGGGTAGTGTGGGGGATAGGGAAAAGAATGTGGAAAAAGGACTGGAGAAGAAGGATCTGGCTGTATGATACTCTGATATGGACAGTGATGGGATACGGGGCTGAAGTGTGGGGGTGGAAAGAAAGGGTGGAGGTAGAAAGTATACACGAAAGATATATTAGATGGATATTTGGGCTAAACTGGAGGACACCCGGATATATGGTGAGAGATGAAGTGGAGAGAGAGAAGATGAGAGGCAGGGCAAGCAAGAGGGCGTGGAAGTTCGAAAAGAAATTAGAGGAAGGCAACGGAGGGGGAATAGCGAGGAAATGCCTAGAGGAAATGAAAGAGAGATGGAAGAGGGGGAAAATAATAGGAAAGTGGGAACAAGAAAGGAAAAGCTATCTGGAAGAGCTGGGGGTGAGAGTTGAAGAGGAGGAAAAGTTAGAAGTGAAAAATCTGGAGAGCAGAGAGAAGGCGAAGCAAAAACAAGAAAGGATGGAAAAGATCGTAGAATCGAAATACAACAGGTGGTATAAATGCATAAGGAATGACGGGATTCCAGGATACCTTGAGAAAAACTGGGAGGAAGAAAGGTGGAGCAGGGTCGCGAGGTTCAGACTTGGGAATGAAATAAGGGAAGGATTGCATTGGGAAAAAGAGGAGAATAGAAGGTGTAGGATATGCGAGAGGGAGGAGGAAACTTGGGAACACATATGGGAGGAGTGTACGAGATGGAAGAAATGGGATGGAGAGGGGTGGCAGGACGTGGTGGAGAATTTACTAGGAGAGGGGGGAGAGGGAGAGGAATGGATGAAAGCGATAGAGGAAAGTAGACAAGAGGGAGGGAGGAGAGGG
>NW_020222940.1:0-2602 GCF_003070985.1 Temnothorax curvispinosus | reverse complement strand
CAAATTATGCCTATGCAATATTCGAAAATTTAAACTCATGAAAGTATGAATTAACATATTTTCTTTATTATGAGGATCACTCTGGACATCGCCCGAGAAAAAATTGGTAAAATCTACAAGCATTGATTTCAGAAGTGTCGATTTCGACGGAAAGAAAAATCATCACACCTGTATCCTAATTCGCTTGTTATAGATTTGTAGATGCGAACATTCGCATAAGAAGCGTCAAATGAAAAAGAGGTATAAGTCAGTCCTTTCACATTAAAAGAAAAGATAGATACATGTCAAAAATAATTGCTTAAAGTGTTAAAAACCACTGTTATAATATTTTTTAAATTTCAATTTTAATAATCTTAATTATCATTTTGTTATACAGTCGCGATTGAATAAATATCTTAATATTTTACTAATATATAATTTAGAATTGATTTCCAACAATAAAATGTATACGATCTTTTATAAATATAAATGCGATTTGTCATTATGTCGACTTACATCTCTTATTCGTTCTTGATGATTTCCCCTTTCTGCAACCTCGTCTAGTGTTAAAATTGACGCTTGAGCTTCGTGAGATGCGAAGTAATAATAATCAGAAATCGGGAATATTTTGTGCGCGCGTTAATGGATATCCCATCGCGATTTTTAATGTCTTAACTTTTTCGTTTTTTAATTTTTCGTGCAACAATTTGAATGAAAAAGATTACGAATTGCAGATATTCGTAAAAATGAGAATAATTATAATTTCTCGTAAAAATCGTGACTTTTTCGTCATATTTTTGTTACGATTACTCCTTATTAGATAGGCATAGAAATTCCGTTTGCAAAAAAAGAAAAAAAAGTTTGCAATGAATGCCGCGAATTTTGTGCCAAATTATTTAGTTTATGTAATTATTATATAGTATTAATTTAAAGATTTCACCGTATAAAATACTAGGCTTTACCATCGCTGCGACTTTTAGTTTTTGACTTTCTATTTATATATTCGCGATTAGATCTACCAAATGGACGGTATGCATATGAATTTCATAAAAGTAAATGCGCGAGTTTTTAATAATTTGCGGTATGTTTTGCGTGTTTCACTACAACTATTGGGATTTGACATTCGTCGCCATGAAATCTGGTGGTCGAAAGTGAAAACAATGGACTGTTACAGGTCTAGTGGCCTTGTACAGGCTTGACGTGCGGTCGTACTGGCTTTGCGTTACTAACTTTGTATTTTTATTGATATGAAATTTTCTCCGCGTTGTAAATCTACGAGCAGAATTAATTGCCAGAAGTTTAAAGTATCAAAAAAACATAGAGCTCGAGACATTCGATTCCATGTTAAGAAAAATAAACATAAAATCGCATTCGACTTACTATAAAAAACGTATATTTAATACCTCAACATCTTCAGAATGATTTCGAATTACAAGAATATTTCCAGGCAAAATGTTCTCATTGCAATAAACTTGTAAATTATATATGCGAAAAAACACCTCTGCAACGGCATTAAATTAAAGATCAAAATACCTAAAAATCAAATAGATCAAATGTAGATTTTTAATTAATTATGATTATATTAATTGAAATATTTATAAATTTTTTTTCTGATGGTTCAGTAAAGCACCGGTGGGTGCTGGGACTGTCACTTTTGGGTGACCGGCCGGATTAAGAAAAATCGTTTGCATTAATTCAATGCAGGCATTTTGGCTAGAAAAAATTCTACAGAGCACTAAAGAGGCGATAGAGGCGCGTATTGTAATTTATACGTAGTCCGCACCTCGGTAATGTTTTATAAAACAAACCAGTGGGCGCTGGGACTGTTCCCTTTTGAAGATAGAATCCGCAATGGTGATGTTTTATAAAACAAATGTTAACGTATTTTTAATTTCAATTATGTTATAAATTTCGAAAATAAGTTGTGAAAACTATTAAATAATGCATCAAAGTGATGAAAGGCCTTTATATTATCGCGAGTGCCGAAAATAAAATCGCGAGCGCCGATAAATGTCGGACGGCGAACTGTACCGATATCGAATATACGCCCGCGGACATGGACCAACAAATCAAAATAAAAGATGAGCGAAAGTTCGCAAAGTACAAGCTCCTCTCTAAGCCTGAGACAACCCGCAACTGAAAAAATGATCGCAAAAGCGAATGCAAACCTTTAAAACCTCCCATTGCAATCAGGAGGAGACATAAGGCTCTACCAGGAAAAAGACGACGATGAGGATCCAAACAGACCAAAGGCAAAGAAAAGACCCCGTCACATGCCTCAACCTACTCAAAAGATAATGGAACAACCAAAAAGAATCACACGACAGAATGACATACTAACTCTCCTCCGTGAAATAAAAGACATAATGATTGATCTATCCATAAGAGTAACAAAACTAGAAAAAGAACAGGAGCAGGCCAAAACACAAGCTAAACTTTGAGCAGTCGAAGTAACAATTAAATTTCACCCGCCAACAGGGAACGTGAGGGATTAGACCGTCGTGAGACAGGTTAGTTTTACTTGTGAATAATACAAATATTTGAACGTGTCATTCAACAGTATTTTAATTAACCCTCTTAAATCCCTATAATGGCTTCAAGGTATTCAAGACTTCCGCTGTTG
>NW_020222939.1:0-14397 GCF_003070985.1 Temnothorax curvispinosus | reverse complement strand
GTATTTTTGTCTTCGATTTTTCCTAACACTAACAATTATAGTGTTTTCTACTGGGAAAACTAGTGTAACACTGGTGCACACTGAGTGCAATTTCATTGTTCCAATATAAAAATGTTTAACGTTCTACTGTGTTTAATTTGACAAATTTTTGCCAGTAGAACATTAAACACTGAAAATATGTGACTTGATTTTTACATGGAAACAATGAAATTGCACTCAGTGTGCACTAGTGTTGCACTAGTTTTTCCAGTAGAAAACGCTATACTAAACGCTCCCAAACCTACAGCAAACAGTTCAGTATACAGTTTCTAATGACAAGAGTAAACGCCCGTTAAACGCTTAACCGAGGCTGCACGCAGTTTCCAATAATGAGAGCAAACGTCTATTAAACGCTTAACACAGGATCTATAAACGTTTTAAAGAACTCTCAGTAAACGCCATACGTCAAGTAAACGCTGTGCAAACTCTCAAAAACGCTGTATACAAACTTACAAACGCCTTCCAAACGCTGCAGCGTTGCAATTTCCTCTCTACGAACTCTTTACTGACGGTTTCTAAATTCTCAACAAACTCTCCGCAAACGCTCACGTAAACGCCAAACAAACGTTCATGAAACTTCTCATTTTCGCCAGGGAAGCCTTTACCGAAACCGCAGCACGTAAAGCTAACTAGCGAATTAGGTTTAAGCAATATTTGGAAAAAAAAACTTTTTGAAAGGGCGTGTTAGGAAAGTCTCTAAAGTCTGTGCGAAAAGGCTATTTTCTGTTTATTTTTCCCCGCGCTCTAACACGTCACCGACGCGCGGCTCGAATAATAGGTAAATTGATAAGCGATCGATGTCGCCACTTTTTTATCTGTATGTATAAGACGTTACACAGAATAAAGCTCTCTTTTGTATAAGCAGCGAACAAGTAAGCACGTGTTTCATTTTTCCTCTCACCGCTGAAGGCCTTAAATCATAACAGAAATATTTGTATGAATATTTGTTTAGCAACGCCAAGTTTTTTTGGACAAAGTATTCTATTATTTTAATAGGCATAATAATAATAAAATTAAATATTATAGTAAACATAATTTCTCATGCTCATTAACAAGTTCTTTTACATTAAATATTTTATTATTCTATTAAGTACGATAAAAGAATTAAATTATATATTTATGTGAGAATTAAGGATTAAATTCTATGTATAAATTCATGCTCACTTAACACGATGTCTGATATAATTACTTTTATAGCAATAATTATTGAAATACTTACAAAACAGTAAAAAACTTTTCGATTCAGTTTTACCCGCTCTAGCTGCCTACGAGCAGTGATCCGCTTATTACTTGACACCCTGTATGTATACACACATATGAGATACTCAATACCACATAGTATTTCCAAGAAAATAATTTGATAAACAAACTTGTATTAGGCAGTGTATTACTGTTTATCACAGTATTTATTATATTTTTATTTAATTTTGTAAAGATTAAACCTGTATAAACAAACTTAACCTCTAATTATCGGCCAAATATGACATGTGAGCAATAGTGAAGACCAGCACGCGCGATAACGTTGTGCACGACGCGCGATATTCAATGAGCGTGCAGCGATGAATAGAAAAGCTGTACGTTCTGCCGGAGCCCGACATAGAGGCAACTAGAAGTCACTAAAAATCCCCATGCGGATGCATGTCATTGGTTAATCAATTTCCTCTGTAACTCAGTCGATAGCCAATAAGAGAACATATAAATGTAATATATCGTTTTTTCGCTTTTTATTTAACACAACAATTAATGATAATTATACGCTATAAATCTTGCTTGATCAATAAGAAACTTATATACGGAAGCACATATTAAAGTATGTTGTAGTTATCGAGAACTAAGGTAACAAAGGTTTGGCCCCGGTGAAACGCATACTCCCTCGTCTTCGCCAACCGAAGGTTGGCAGCAGTCGGGGTAAAAATAGATTAAGACAGTATTGTTTTGCGAAATCACTACTGTTACGTCCAACCCCAAGATTTGAATGAAAAAAACTGGGAAGCGAAAGAAAGGCTAACCAGAGGGGTAGGGGTAAGGAAAGACGCAAGCAGATACTTACTATGTTGCTCGCAGGTACACGCTCTGTAACGCGTGGCACGAGCCGAACACACTTTTAATGGCTCAGGAAGGATCAACGTCCGTAGGGACGCTAAGACGCTTTCCGTGAGCGGTGCGATCGTCGGTCCTCTTTTAAGTCAGAGAATTTAATCCCTTTAACTTAGGATCGGACCTCGTGCGATTTCAAGAGGGGGATGGTACTGAGGGTGAGGTCTTAATTTAATGAATGAATGGAGATGTGTTTATCATAAGTATTTATTTCATTTACAAAAGGTGCACATATTTGATCGACTAATAATTGGCAAAAATTTTTTCATAACTTTACACGACGTTTCGACCCAGGCTTCGGGTCCTTCTCAAGTAATCTAACAACAAACAATTATAAAAATCGCAGCGTCGATACATCGGGTTAATAAATGTACGGAATTTAAATCGTCAGTAACAATTATTAAAAATACCTTATGAGGAAAAAAATGTCATTATCAAACGATTCTCAGTCAACTATTCGTGAGATTTTGATAGAAAAGTCACAAAGTGCTAAACAAATTAATTCGTCAAAACGGTAAGTAAGTTGTCAAAAATAAAAAAGAAACAAGAACAAAATGAAACTTAATTACACAGAGAAAGTTTTCTAAAGGCACCGGTTCGTATCATGCTCGCTGAGTTAACGATGTATCGTCAGAACGGCACAGCAATTACATGTTTATGCGATGGACGTCGGAAACGAACTGAACATATCGTGTCATGTAAGTTAAAAACAAGTCGAAAGGTTGACAAAGCAGTTGTTAATTATCATTGGCGGAACAAACACATATTTCTTTACATTTATTATATTTATTTGACATAAAAGAGTGTTTATCTGGTATAAAAGAAATAATTATAAGCTAGGCGTTAGTGTAAAATGTGTATATATATATTAAAAGAAAAGAGGCTTTTTGTGTAAATGGTTATTGTACATTATGTGAATTCAGGATGATTTGCGTAGGTACGTTTAATAAAATTTTCCATTAAGGAGAAACGCGCGGTATCTCATCAAAATCTGACGTGGGTGGATTTTCGGTGGTTAAATTAATGACCGGTATAGGGGCAGTCAAGTCAATTACTTTCGGCGCGGGTAAGTTGTTGTTCTCTGTCGTCGGAGCAGAGTGCAGTGTGTTAAGCCGGCGCAGTTTAGCTAGAGCGTCCTCGGAGATGAATCTCCCGGAGAGGATGGATGTTATTACCGGAGAACGATTCTACCGGTTTTGATGTTGCAGAATTCGTTCTCTCCGTTTCCTACCTGCTCTATGTTTCCATACCATCTATATAGTAAAAGGATTTTTAATTACTCCGAGCGGATAATTACTAAAGCAACTAGGCGGGAGAATAACTTTAAGGAGGAACAGCGGATTGATGGGAGATCCTGAGCGAATATCGCTAAGACAAAAGGATTCTTAATTATCTTGAGCGAATAACGCTAAGGTAATTAAGGGGGAGAATTTAGAGTTGACGGGAGGTCCTGAGCGAATATCGCTAAGACAAAAAGATTCTTACGATAATTACTTTGAGTGAGTAACGCTAAAACAATTAAACGGGAGTATTGAAAGGTCCTGAGCGAATATCGCTAGAACAAGGAAACTGAAAATCCTCTGAGCAAATAATGCTTGGGGGATCACAGCTGAGTCGTGAGGAGCAGAATTACGGGTCGGTAGAGGAGTGCCTTGAGCGTGTTGTCGCTAAGGTAAAGGATTCGATAATTACTCTGAGCAAGTAATGCTAGAGCAATTTCGAGAGGAATTATAACAATTTTGAGCGGAGAACGCTAAGATTGTTTGAGACAGGAATAGAATGGCTTTAGCGAGAAATGACCCATCGAATCGACGTCTAATTGACGTCGAAAACGTATATCAAAAAGTAATTAAAATATTCATCGATCTCGATTAAAATGTGGTACCACTTTTGATGACTTTTCGACTCAGAATAAATCGATTTTGACTCGATATTAATTATTATTTCCTCACTGTAGATATGGGCCGATTCACTGTCTCCGATTAACATGATGTTCCGATTAAACTCTTCGGCTCTTTCTAAGGAGGGGAGATCTTGCAAGTTGCAAGGAGAAGACGGATGAATTAATGAGGGGGATTATTTAAAAATTGGAGAATATCTCTTGGAGATTGAGGAAAGGTTTCCCCAATGTATTTAACTAAATAAGAGGCTTTACTACAGTATAATCCGCAATTAAATATTACATAGTTAATATTTTGCATTGGGTTGCTGCAAGGGCAGCGTTCGGCAGCGTTCGGCTGATGACAAAGAACGAGACGTCTGTCGTAGCGTGGACATAAAGTAAAGCATACACACTGAGAGAAATGTTTTGTTGAAACAACCAAAATTTTGTTACTAACGCAAAAACTATTTGTTGATATGTGGTCAAATAAACCGTTGGTTACCACGCCGATATTATTTTGTTGACTGTTTGGTATGATACAATACCAATAATCCTTTGTGATAAAAAATTGAATATTTTGTTACCGGAACAAAACATTACATGAGAATAATATATAGAGAGAGTCCGGGAGACTTGACCATAGAAGAGAGTTGAACCACTTTAAATATCTCTTTCAAAATTTGCGCGCAATTGTTAAGTTGCGACATACGGGTCATCGGTCGCTATTATGTCACATGACAACATGACGCTCGGTAGTGCATTTCGACTGTGAGTGAGACAAACGTGTTTTAACTCGGATTGAGCTCTTTATTCAAAAAGTTTAATGAAAACATTAGAGATGTGATTTTAATGTCCAAATTTGTGATATCTTAATAAACTAAAGTCTAAATATTTTATTATTATTTTTTTCCATGAGTTTATAGGATATGGTCAAATCTCCCTACACGTTGGGTCATGTCTCCCATCACCCTTTGGGGAGAAATGAATCTCGTTTTTTTTCTAATTTAATATAACATTTACGTTTATAAACGTATTGAAATTATTAAATCCACAAATCGTAGACATATAATAAAGCTTTACTTTGACATAAAAAAAATCTGTAGATCAATTACACTAAATTTTATGGATCTTTAAGTAAAACGTGGTTCAACTCTCCCGGATTCCCCCTATGTATATGTCAGCATCTCATGTCTGTTAAGTTAGCACCCCTCCCACAAAAAACCGGAATTACACATATGCAGAAATTAAGTGCTCTTTATGTGCTCTATTAACAATTTTTATATTTGAGCAGTTTTATGGGAAATTGCAATTGAAAGTAAGGGTGTTAGCTTAATGTAAGCTAGCATCCCTATTCATTAAAATTACATATAAAATAAAAAACTCAATATGCTACAATTATGTGCTTTCAAGTGCCTCAAACAAAATTCGTCTATCTATAATAGTTTAAAAGATATACACAAAAAAGATCTATATGATATAAGAGTAAAGTATCAGTGAAAATACAGAAAGAGAAATAATTATTGTCTTAAAATGTTTCTCGATTAATGTGTTCTCGAAATATGCACAATGAAATTTCCGTGCTCATCCCCTTCGGCCGACCCGAACGTGAAAACCCCATACGTACAAGAGTAGTTAACTTATGAGTGTTCTAACCCGCTAGCTCCGGGGGGGGGGGGGGGGGGGGGGGTGTCAGATTTTGGGGGGGGGGAGGGGGAGGGGGAAGGGGCGGGGTATCGGATTACACAAAGGTATCAGATTAAAAAGAGATAACGCGGAGGGGAAGGGGGAGGGGGCGGGGTATCGGGTTACACAAGGATATCGGGTTACCCAAGGGTATCGGATTTCAAGGATATCAGGTTACACCGCGAGGGGGGAGGAGGTTGACTTTGGCATACCACCGTGATGACTCACCGGGATGAGTCACCGGGATGAATCACCGGGATAATTCACCCGCGCCGCTGGTCTGCGCCGCGGGTCCGCGGGAGGGGAAGTCTGCGTTCGCGGTCGCGGTCGCGTCGCGGGGTCCACGTGGGGGTCCGCGGGGTCGCGAGGGGGTTCGCGGGGGGGTCCGCGGGGTCCGTCGAGCCGCGGGGGCCTCGTTCGCAACGACGCCGCTAGGCGGCGCACAATGGGTAAGACTAACTCGATAGCGCACTACGTAGGAGCGTGTTTTATCGATGACGCATCGAACCTGTCGGGACATGTTCGTCGTAAACAACATTTTTTTCTGGGAAAAAGGGGGTGTTATCTCGTAGACTAAACAATCGAACCTGTCGGAACATGTTTGTCGTAAACAACTATTTTCTAGGAAAAGGGGGAGCGGTTATCGCGTAGACTAAACAATCTATCTACGCAGTACGCGAGACAAAGAAAAAAATGACGCATCGAACCTGTTGGAACATGTTCGTCGTAAACAACATTTTTCTTGAAAAAGGGGGTGTTATCGCGTAGACTAAACAAATTCGCTAAACAATCTATCTACGCAGTACGTACAAAAACAAAGGAAAACATTTGGCTACTTTTCTTTTATTGCTTCCACAATAGTTTCATGGCATTATTAATTTTTAAGACTACACGTCAATGAAAAGTGCTCCCCAAAACCGATGTCACGTAGAGATGAACGATTAATTTAACTGGATTATTAATGCAATATAAACAATAAGGAAATAAGATAATTACCCGAAGTAATCAGCTATTCCCGTTCTTTGTTCCACAATCCCAAAATTGTCGTCACTCTGCATTGATGTACTGGGTGCGGATACGGAATTTTGTGGTGCGGCGATTAAAAAACTAGAAAACGTAAAAAGTTTTTCAAATTTAAAGCGGAGTCGATAGATATTAGTGCTTGCAATCTCGCAAAATGGAATCCCGCAAAAATGCGGGATCCCACGCTATTTTTTAATCCCGAAAATATACCTGTGCGGGATTCCGCGAGATTTATGCAGGACTGCGACGACTGATTTCCCAGTCAGTAAGTTAGAATCAAAATTCAAAGTGTATTAGGAAATGTTGATTGAAAATATATATAAAAAATGGTGCAAATTAGAAATTTGCACTTGGCTTCCTCATAGAGGAAGTGACGTCTTAAGATGCTAAAAAAGCCCTCTGATTGGCTGATGATGCCTTAAGACTATACTTAAGACGATCTTGAATATAAGACCCGACTATGAATACCGACCTTAAAGAATTATATAAAATAGAAATAGAGAAAACTGAAGAATATAACAAAATTAAAAATAGACCAATATCTTAAAATTTACAGAAGTTAAAGCTATTACAGACATTTTTCTAAAAATTAGGGACTTTTGATCGCGTATAAAGCTAAGTCTAATCAACCAAATCTTAAAGAATTATATATGAAATAGAGGTAGAAAAGACTGAAAAATATAATAAAATTAGAAATAGATCGATATCTCTAAATTTGCGGAAATTAAAGCATAAACAAACATTTCTGAAAAAATTCAAAATTTTATTAAAAAAGAACCCCTTGATTATTAGCAATTTTTATTACTTTTATTATATTTTTCAGTTTTTTTACCTTTATTTCATATATAATTCGTTAATATTTGGTTGATTAGTTCTGGACTTATAGAAATTTCGGTAAATTTGACACGTACACACACACATACACACACACACATACAGACACACACACACATACATACATACAGACATTTTTTAAAATTGCAATTTTTTAACGTTTTAGAACATTCTGAACACATTCAGAAAAACAAAAAAAATTTTTTTTAAACGAAAACAAAGTTCCCTCTATGAGGAAGCAAAATGACGTCATCGAGACGATGATCGACCCGATAACGCATCGAACCTGTTGGAACATGTTCGTCGTAAACAACATTTGATAAAATATAGGTAAGAATGGACATGCACGCAAAGAAATTACATCGTTTATTTAATTGTAAAAAAAGCCTGTTTATTTAACTCTTCTTTTACATAATATATCTTACGTGCTAAAAAACTAAAGCTGCGAGCTCACAATCGATGAGCTGATTCGTATTGAACGCATCGCTAGCGTATATTACATTCGACGCTTCCTTGGGATTCTTCACAGTGGACGCGATATCGGAGAACTGCGCAAACTTTGCATCGACTGCCGCAAGTATTCTGACCAATCGATCGAATCTCGCATCGATGCACCGATCGAGATCAAACATACGATGCAACGTCGATTCGGTCATCATCAAGCGTACGTTTACAGATTCTAGACGTATGAGTTTGACGTTATTAACCGACGTACGAACTTTCACAGTTAATGGTCCACGTTTATAAAACAATGGGCATCTTTGAAGTCATTGCGAAAGAAATTCTGAATATTTTGCCGTTGCTCGTAGAGTGTCTTTCACGTTTCGAGAGACTACAGCAGTTCCTTTCCTCGATGATCTCCAACGGCGTTCTCCACGTAGCTCGGTGGACCCACGTTGATGCCAATTTCGAGGAATTTGTATTTCGTAGCTGTCAGCGCGTATCGTCTGCTGAGTATACGAAGGTCCAACGAAATGCTGTATAAAAAAAATGAAATTAGTTTTATTTATCGTAAATATTACAATTTGCAACGATATAAAAACTGGGGTAGGCTCTAGATGTTTTTTTTATCCTAAACGAAACTTACCTGTTACATTTCTTTTCATACGTTTAAGTTTCAACGTCGTGAATCGGCACGTAATAATTCATGGCATTCACACGTTTTGCACCGTTGTTGCTGCTTCTGCTGCTGCTATTGCATCCTTCAAAGGAGAACATTTTCGCTCTCTAGGCTCTGAGAAGTTGACCGTCAGTACAAGCGATCGCGACAAGACTGATCATATGAAATTAATCGAGTATACGCGACAACTCCAAAAAGTAATGTAGGGGGGGTGGGGGAAAAGAGAGGGGGAATTAATGTTTATAGAACTGCGCAATGGATTTTTTAGGAGAGGGAGAAGTAAAGCCTACTCTAACGGCGATGATGGGAGAGGGAAGGGGGAGTAAGAAATAAAACATAAAAAGTTATATATAATTTATTTATTTAAAAAAAAATTGCAAATCTTTATGGCATCGTGCGCGACCACCAGTTAAATAATTTTATTACATTTTGTAACGCGCAATTCTTTTCATGTTTTCTGCATCGCATAGTATTGGTGTCATCTAGTTTATTCAAAGATTCGATATTATCGTAATGCGCATTCAGAGTCTCGACGATTAGGTATTTTCGCGCATAATTCTCCAGCAGATCCACCAGCCATTCTCGTTTCTGACATCCCTTGACGTACACAAGAGTCGGCATCTCGTCGTCATCGTCAACTTCTTCATCGTCTTCTTTTTCTTCCACACCTAGCACGGCCGATGTAATCAGGCGTTTCACCATGCTGTACGGCACGTTTCCGTCTTCCCATCGTAATCCATGATAATTGCGAATCAACCAGGTAGCGCACGATTTGTCCGAATTTGTGAGGAAATTCCACGGCATGGGGTACGTAAAGATGTGATGCGTCAGAACGCAGCCTTTTCTTAGCACCGCCACTTCCTTCACGACAAATTTCATCCCGACGAGGAATCACCTCCCCAGCCGGAATGCTAGCGTCTATCCGACGTCGGACCGACGTCGAAACGCACGTCTATAGACGCGTCTACGTCTAATCTGAAATAAGGTCGACGCAGACCTAAAAACGGCCGTCTTTTCAACATCTAATCGACGACGTCTAATCGATATCGGATTCAACGTCTTACCGACGTCTTATCGACATGTTATAGATGTTTTAGTTTTCCAGCGAGAAATGATCCATCGATAATCCATCGAAACGACGTCTAATTAGACGTCGTTTCGATGGGTTATCGATGAATCATTTCTCGCTGGGAATAAATACCAGCCTAAAAATACCTAATACACATTGTCGGGTCTTGTTAAAGAAAGAGTGAACACAACATTTAATTTAAAAAAGTTCTTTAATATATTAAAATATATTAAAATCTATATATTAAAACCGCGTTACGCCTTACAAATGTTTAATATTCTTACGTTACATGTTACAACACGTTATATCGATGATGTATACATATTTTTTCACGCGACAATTCCTGTTTCAGTTTCGGCACATATCATATTTATTAAAGAAAAAAAAAGGAGACTTTCTTATATACACACTAGTATTTAAAAAAATGAACAAATTAAACATCGTGATGCTTGATCTATTTTTTGTGCAATCATTATAAATAAATATTTTTCGCAGAACATAAATTATTACTACGGAAACTTGCACCTGTGTTCGCCTGCATACATAGACAATTGTACTTATCAAACTCTGTGTCTCAATTCTATATATATAAAAAAAAAGGGAGCTATAAAAATCTAGCAACACAATTTTTTCTTACTTATTCTCACAACTTGAGAAGAGCGACAAGAAACAACCCGTTTAACATTTACGCTAAAGTAGGAAGGTAATAAATTAATAACAGCCAATTAGCAGCTACTTATTAGCTAAAGTTAGTAATACAGGATTACCAAAGCTTTACACGGAAAAAATAAAAATATCTTATCTTAGACGAGGCGCAAAATATCAAGAATAATTTAATGGAACTGTGGTCGCTCATGCACTTTCTTATGCCTAACGTTTTCCAGTCTCATCGCGAATTTAAAGAGTGGTTTAGCAATCCTGTCACAGGCATGATCGAAGGGAACGGCGAATACAATGAGAATATAATCCGTCGTCAGCATAAGGTGTTGCGGATCACGGTGGATTTCGTCTACCACTTTGCGCAGAAGTTTCGCCTTCGAGACTCGCCGACTCTCTGAGATCTCCGCAACAAAAGAGAGAAATGTTTTTCTAATGGCTATCAAAGCCAATATATTCCTCTTGTTTCCTACCGCTAGCATTTTGTAACCATGACTTTATGGTTTTAAGTGCTGTATCAAGGTCGCTGTCCGGAAATTTAAGTGACAAAGACCCTGCAAAACAAGAAATAATTAAATTATTAAAGGATAAGACATCCATATTAAGTTAAACAACAAAAATAAATTAAAGAATATATCCGCAACAAGGATATAAACACAGTAGTGTACAGTAATTTAGTACACTAATTCAGTACAGTAAGTATAATGTATATCAAAATTATAGGATTATTATTTCAGAGTTTGTTGGTATATAAAGTATTCCAAATTTGCAAAAAAGATAACAAGACAATATTAACTAGAGAGCAAACTAACAAGACATTAGGATCTTACCTTCAATAACTGTCCACAGTTGCAGTGTTTTTAAACCTCTTTTCTCACCATGGCCATCAAAATTATAATTTTTGGCCAAAGAATTATACATAAGTTTTTGCATAATTATGGTAGCAGTTTTTCTTTCATCACTAGCAGATCCAAAAGAGGTAAGATAATCACACTAAAATTCGTTACGAAAAGGCAAAGAAGGCATGTTATGTGGTTCCAGTATTTTCTTTTCCTGAGGAAGCAAACATCTGTATAGTTTTCCTTGATTCGTTATAACTGTATTTATTTTGCAACTTAAGTTCTCCAATTTCCTGTCTATCTTAAATAACTGAGTATTTAAATCTGGAAAAAAAGTAAAAATATTTTTCAACTTAAACCTTTTCAAATTTGGAGAAAGGAGAAAAATTCGAATAAATAAAAACAAACATACCGTGATATCTCTTAACATGTACACGATATTTGGGCCAAGTTTCGTCTGCATTTACTTCTTTACGGACCAAGCTTCCAGCTTCAACATTACGCGGTGGCCAATATGTCTGACCTTCCATATCTTCATTCACTTCAATCAACCACTTTGTAAGGCCGATATCGTAGCAAATATTATCATTGTTGACATCGTCAGGTAAAAATTTTAAAACGACAAACTGAAATACAAATATAAAGAAAAATATAAAAAATTAAAACATAGGCATAGAATGCAAAAAAGGAATAGAAACAAAAAATTTTTTGTAGGGTATTAACCAACATTTTGATTGAATATTTGTCAATGGCAGTACAATTCTTTGGTCACCCAGATTTGACACTTTAAAAATACGAACAAGAGATGAAGGAAAAGGATATGTATAAAAATCTTCTTTTTTGTTAAACTTGTTTGTAATTAGGTGTATATCTTCTCGTCTTTTCACAACATTTAACAATACAAATATATTTCCGTCAATTGTCATAAAACAAGAGTTTCTCTGACCAACCTGTAAAACAACATTACCAATAGAAATACTTCGAAAATAAAAACCATCAATGATCTCGCCATCACAATAATGCCTACGTGACAAAGTAACTTCTTTATCATTAGTTGGAAGATGCACTGACACTGATACTGTTCTTTCTAGATCACGACGCGCAGCTTGCTATAAAGGTTTGTAACCTGATTTAAGTAAACTCTTGAGAGATTTTAAATAATTCTCAAAAGGAAAGGCACTAAATTTATCCAATGCTCCATGAGACAAACATTCCTGAGTTAAATGAGAAAGTGAATGCACATTATACACTACAAACGTTTTACCATAAATTACAATAGAATGATTAATAAATGCTCGTAGCAAATCATTAGAATAATGACACATGATCTCTGACTGAACAAGCATGAGACTGGAAAGGATAGTAAGAGCGCCATGCAACATCAAAAAATCAGCAACAAACCTATCATTATTCATTTCATACTCAAAGTCGTGAGATTCTCTTGCATGTTCAATTCTGTCGCATGGAAATATATTGAAAGCAATCACGGTTTCCTGATTTTGTTTACAAAATATCTCAGGTTCTAATAACTCATCTAAGTTTTCATTTAAGTTTTCATCTGATTCACTTGACTCTTTGACCCCTCTCCGAATGATTTCTGAACTTGTGTCACTATATTCTCTTTACTTCACTGAGTCTAATTCTTTTCTGTTTCTCTTTTTCTATTTTTCTGCGCAGCCTACGCTTATAACATTGACTCTGCATCTGAAAAAAAATCAAGTACAAGAAAAATTATATATGAAATAGAGGTAGAACAGACCGAAAAAGATAATAGAATTAGATGATGATGATGATGAATGATGATGATAATGATGAATTAGATAATTTTTATATGAGAAAATAATAAAAAATGAATTAGAAAAAAAAGAATAATTTTTGCATTGTTTTTTTTTTTTTACAAAAAAAAATCTGAGCAAATGTAAAAAATTTACATTTTTACATTTTTTTATGCAATAAAGAAGCTTTTAACTTTGATATAATACAATAAAAAGAACGTAATAAAAAAAGTAAAAATGTGTACTTACTGGAAGGTCAGCCATACTATTTCTCCTTATTTTTAACTTCCTCTTATTATTAACCTTGATGCCCTAAATGGGCTCGAGATACACGTTCACTTCAAGAGTATAAATATCGGATGACGCACTAATCAAATATAAAATCTGGAAAACAAAATCAGAAATGTATGTTAATGAGTGTGTGGTATGCTGTGTGTCCGCAGCGGCCGGTATTCATTGTCGGTTCTTATATTTAAGACCCGTCTTAAGTACAATCTTAAGATGTCATTAACTAATCACAAAGCCGTATTAACGTTTTAAGTTAAGAGATTACTTAAGACGGTCTTGAAATATGTTCTGATTATGAATACCGGCCAGCGACGAACTCGAGCTTAACAAACTCGTAGGTTTGTTAAAGGATAAAATCCCTTGCACAATGCCAGGCAACAGGCAATAGGAACAGGGAATAGAAATCAGAAATCATGTATAAATGTAAAATAAACAGTGACACAGGCAATAGACACAGAGTTTCCGTCACGTTGGAAATTCTGTGCCTATTGCCCGTTGTCAACAAATTTTTAAGGTTATAATTAACCATTTTTTTGTTATTTCTAGATCCTATTGCTTGTTGCCTGGCATTGTGCAAGGGGCTTTATGCGTGCGAATCAATCCTTCCTGTTCACACACACACACGCATGCACGCTCGCACACGCACGCACGCACACGCACACGCATACGTACACGCACACGCAGGCACACGCTTCGCACACGCCTCGCACATGCCACGCATATGAACACGCACGCACACGCACACGCCACGCATACGCACACACACAACCTAAATTTATTACGGGTAAATATCTCAGGCGTGGAGGTGCGATTATAGTTGTACCCTCGTCGACGTTTCGTGGACGGCCTCGTCGTTGCAGCGGCAACGCACCTCTTTCTTCTTCTTCCTATTTTTGTATTGGCTCCTGCCGCTTTTCAGCAGACATCTAGCAGACACCTATCAAAGTCAATTTGGGTGACAAATACAATTTTTCTGACTAATAGCACAGAGTCATACGACCAATGGCGTGAGCATACGGTTTTTCTTTTTTTCTGGGAAAACGGTTGACCACCAAACGTTTTAATGACGATATTCGTGACCACCAAACGAT
>NW_020222938.1:0-3625 GCF_003070985.1 Temnothorax curvispinosus | reverse complement strand
ATATATATTTATGGATATACATTCATGGATATTATACATTCATGGATATACATTAATGGATATATACAGCTTTTGAATACTATGTATTTATCTTTTTTACTATTCTCTGCTTTATTAACAAAGATTATGATTTTAAAATATATATTTATGTGGAACATAATATGATCTAATCAGTAAACTATACACTAAACTGGAATGTGTGTGTGTATATGTGTGAACTCGGCTCACTTCACTCTGGAAGAAAACGGGACGAGCGAGAGGGAGGGAAAATAGCGGCCAACCCTCCTTTTCTGTTACTATACTTTTCGTGAAGAATGGAAAATCATTGACCAATCAAAAATTTGCTAAACAGAGACAGAAATAAGAAATGGCCTCAAAGCAACCTATTTTTTTTCTTGTGGCCCGGGCGCTAGTATAGGAGTTCACATTCCATCATAGTATATATTTCACTGGATCTAATTAAAATAAGAAACAAAATATTATATATATCTGTAAATTATCATTTCTTATTTACCGACATCGTGATATTTTAAGTATTAATAAAAAAAGGGAAACATGAGCGACGATTTTCTTTCATAAAATCTTTTTTATGATTTAAAACCCAGATAGCACAGCTGATCTTTATGAATTCAAAAAGATCCGAATTTGATCTTTATGAATTCATAAAGATCAGCTGTGCTATCTGAGAAATATACAAAATTTGGAAATTTCAAAGAAATTGGGAGAGAGGCCGTTATACTCAATATTTATCAAAAGTATTAATAAAATAATAACTTTTTATTCCTCACGTATCTTTTAAATGAATTCTACACAATTAAAGACAAATTATTCTTCGAAGAAGAAGACAAAACTATATATTTCCTTCTATTTCTATTTTTAAAATTACTCGATAAAATCAAACAAGGGAAAACGCCGTAAACGGTCAGGACTGGATCTTGCTTGTCCGAATAATATATATTAATTCTTGAGTGACTTTCTACGTACAATTCTTTTTGTCAATGGCAGACCACGCGCCGTTACCAACGGTCATAACGCAGTCTCAACCAAAGCCAGAACGATACAATCACACAATTAAATTGATATCAATTGATGTCAATCTGCCATTGACAAAAAGAATTGTACGTAGAAAGTCACTCAAGAATTAGTATATATTATTCGGACAAGCAAGATCCAGTCCTGACCGTTTACGGCGTTTTTCCTTGTTTGATTGTATCTTACACGGTCGTATAATCTCATACTTATTGTTTACTCGATAAAATTTTGTAACAAAAAGTTTATTGTTTTATATAAGCTACGTTTTAATATTCATTGCATATTGAAAGTATACGTAACAATAATTATAGATTTTCAGTACAAACAGTAAATATTAAGACACAGTTATACTGGACCTTGTATTTTTATATTACACATATTTAAGCAATTGTAAATAATAATTATTACTATTTTTAATTATTACTATCTTAATTACTATTTTTGAATTATATTATAGTATTATTGCGTTACATTCAGACAGCTAAAAAATTCTCGCGTAGTGCAAAGCAAGTAAAAGTTTGTAGATTTCTCCAATGAATATTAAATCACCTCATGAAAAGCTTTATTTAATGAAGAATAGAAAGTTTAATTACTTCATATAGGCTGCGTTTTAATATTCATTACTTATGCTGTACTGCATAAAAATTTTTTAGCTGTCTGAATGTAATATAATAACACTATAATATAATGCAATAATAATAATCCATTATCTATATTTGCTTAAATATGTAATATAAAGATACAAGGTCACATATAACTGTGTCTTGATATTCACTGTCCATACTAAAAATATACAGTTACTGTTACGTATACTTTAGATTTTCAGTACAAGCAATGAATATTGAAACGTAACTTATATGAAGCAATTAAACTTTTTATTACTCACTTACCTGTTAAACAAAGTTTTTCATGAGGCGTTTAAATTTTAAAACATTTTAATTTTCTAAGAGAAGAACGATGTTTTTTTTATTTCCTTCTTTCTCTCTCCGTTTCTAAAATTGCTTGATGTAACTCTGTAAAAATAAAAAGTTTAATTACTTCATATAGACTGCGTTTCTATATTCATTACTCGTAGTGAAAATCTAAAGTTTACATAACGGTAGCTAGATTTCAAGTGTGAATAGTTAATATCAAAACATAGTTATCCTTGTAATCTCATATGTCACATATAAACAGATATAAGTAATAAATGAAACAATTTAACTTTATATTCCCTGCTTACCTATTAAATAAAGTTTTCTATGAGTCACTGAAGGCATTTCAATCTTCTAAGGAAGGGCTTGAGCAGAATGGCTGACTTATAATTTTAAGACAATGTTTTATGCTTTAATTCTTTGTCTTTCGTAACGCGCAATACTGTCTTGTGTTCTCAAGACTCTCAAATCTTAAACATTGTTGACAGTTTCGTAGAGCCTAAGCAGAATGGCTGTCTTGACAGTGTTTTATGCCCTGAGTTTTATGCCACAATACTGTACAGTATTGTGCGTTACATAAGACAAAGACTTAAGGCATAAAACACTGTCAAGACAGCCATTCTGCTTAGGCCCGAAGTACGAAGCTTTCTATTCTCTTCTTTCTCTCTCTGTTTCCAAAATTATTCGATGTAACTGTATAATAAAAAGTTAAAGTTTAATTGCTTTATATAAACTACAATAATTATCTTTTTTGCAAAGTAACAATACGTTTTCTTTGCACCAATTGATTCATCTTATTATTCTGTACATAAAAGTGTTAAAGTACAGTTACCAAAAAATGAATAGTTTACGAGATATTTTATATTTTATGTCAAAAAGTACCAGAATAAAATATGAAATATTTCGTAAACTATTTTGATAACTCTACCTTAATACCTTTATATGTAGAATAATTAGAAGAATCATATTATAAAAAAAAAATTATACAATTCTGTATAAAAAAATAACGATGACCTTTATATAACGATTTTTTGAAAATTAGTTTTACCATTATTTGACTTCCTTGATATCCTACAACTTTTGTCTAAAACGTTTTTCCACATCTTCTATATTTTTTTAGATTTCCCTGGAGTATTTAAAATAGCACACCCTGTATATACATTGTTACGTTATTGTATTATAATATTATATCATGTGATAAAATTGGTAATTTTATTGATTTTAATAATAGTACGTAATATAATAACATATATATATATATATATATATATATATATATATATCAGCATAGATACGTAATATACATACATATATATAATAATCTTACCACAAACAAAATAATCTATATGTAATCTTTCCATTTCTTGGTGATTATGTAGTATAACACGACACCCTCTCCGATTTCTTCTTCTTTACTTCTTTTTCATTAATCACATGTTGAGAACTTCTTCACATAACCACGATAACCTGATAAATATTTGATCTAGCTGTCAAAAAATTTATCTGATTAATTAAAATTATTGTTTGATGAATTAGTAAATTATAAGCAATATATTTTTACACATCCATATAGATACACACATAATTGACGTACTTGACGCTGCTTTTTTACTCCTGTCGCATTTTTCCACGCACACACACACACACACACACACACACACACACACACACACACACAC
>NW_020222937.1:1038-3837 GCF_003070985.1 Temnothorax curvispinosus | reverse complement strand
AAAGCGCGAGCAAAAACTTGTTTGTCACGGGGCGAACAAAAGGGCCAGGTGACGATGCATGGTGAGCCACGGCGGTCGTTCTCGACTGGCGCTGGGAGTGGGGAAGCGACACAGCGGCGGGGCAGCCCAGCACCGGGGTGGACGAGGAGTTCTTCGGGAGCGTTGGCACGGTACGGAGGTCTTCTACAGCCACGGGAGAGTTTGAGAGAGAACAGACGGGCGCGGAAAAGAACTTAGCCGCGCGAACGAGACATTGAGCCGAGCACCGAAGAGCGATCCCGCGTAGTACACGGCGCGTAATAAACGTTTATACCACGAAATTCCGAAATGAACACGCGCTTTTGACAACGCGACATCGTACACGAGTAGCGGAGCGTAATTCTTTTCGACGAACCGAGTGCGGTTACCTTTTCGATCCATGTATCTGAAACAAAGAATATACATTCTATTTCATTTGTTCTCGTAAACTGCGAGTAAAATTTATTCATCTATCCTACCTAAAACAACCCCCAAAGATCCATACTCACCCATTCCCAAATATACTTACCTGTTGGCGTTCCTAAATCTCCGACGAACGGCGATCCTGAGGCAGTCCAGAGGCGTGCTGATCCAGCAGGGGCGACGAGTCCAGCGGTGCACAGCTGAAGTCCCGACGACGGTCCGAAACGCAGAGGCGTGAGTCCCACGACGATCCCGGAGTCCGAGTAGAACCTGAAACAGAAAGAAGGAGAGGAATTAGTGGGAAGTCACTGAAATCAGGGACGGTAGGTGGTCAGTTCATATCCTTCTCGGTGGGTTACGAGGTCAAACCGAGTGGCGACCGTTTGAAGTATAGGGCCGATCCATAAGAGCGATTATAACGATCCTCCGTTCGGTCACAGTAGAATCACGAGTGGAAAGCGTGCGCGCGGGCATTGTTGTTCGAGCATCGTACGTGACGCTCGGGTCCTCGAGCTTGCAATCGACCATTAGGTATACACGGCGGGCATAAACGCGTCCGGAACTAATACACAATTGACCATGCCTTACAACATGGCGACCGTGACAGGACTCGAGTTTGATTGCGTGTGACGTGCGAATGGCGATGTTTCGCGTAATCGCGAACACAGAGCGCAACCGTTAGATAAAAGATTGCGAATAACGTCGGAAATCCGTGTGCCAAAGGAAATAGCGACCGACCATTGAAGCCACGAGTGAAGATAGGACAACGCGTAGCGAAAGGAAATGTGTAACAACGTGCGGTCAAGCGACGCGACATCGTGATTCCCGATGGGAAAACGCGACGGAAACAATCGCGCCTAAACACCGTACGACGTTTCACGCGACTCCTCACAAGGCGAAGGCAAAAAGTGATTGGGCGCAAAGGCGACGAAAAACGGTGAGAGACGAAAAAGCGATCATAACGGGAAAATTATACGAAAAGTATAGAGGTTCGAGTAACCGCGAGCACAAGTGGAAGAGACGCGCGAGAGAAACGCTAATAAAACGTGCAACCGCGCGAACGCGAAATCGCAGCGTAAAAACCAATAATGGTACGCAATGCGACAGAAACCAGAATCGCGTGAGACGGTGTACGAGTGTTTCGCGCGAACCGTAAAAGCGTAAAGCGGCGAAGTGGATCGATAAGCACGAGTAGTGCGTAGAATAAATAAGACGGGGCGAGAAGCTTCGCAAATAAATCAACAAAAATACGATTAGCGAGGGCAGAATTAGATAGACGCGTGACGACAAGCGCTGTAACGTCGTGTATCTGTAAGGACGCGAAGTCGTGGCGTAAATCTTTCAAGGTACGCAACACGGCGGAAAACAGAATCGCGGAAATCGGAATACGAGCGTTTGACGCGAATCGAGAGAAGAGTATCGCGAAGATATCGTAGTAGAGAAATTAGCGCGAGGAAAAACGTGCGATATACGACGGGGAAGCAAATAGCTTACCTACGCGTAGATTAAACAAAAAAGATAAATAAAGGTATCCCTAGCAAACGCGGAGATACGAAATTCGAAAGCGATACAATCGCGAATAAAGAAAACAGACAAAGTCTACGCGGAAGGGTAACGCGGTTGAAGACGCAAGAATAACGAACGAAGCGAAACGTTATGACAACGTGTGCCAAAGGAACGCGACGTCGCAGCGCGAATACGCGCACGCGATCGTAAACAAACGCGCTGATAGGGTCACACGAGCGTTCCGTAACGTCGAAAAGAGCGAAAAGAAGAAAACCGACGTAGCTAGCGTAGCAAATAGACAGATTGTTAGTGGGGGTTATGCCGAATTTGTTACGTTCGCCGATAACCGCCCACCACACCAGATCGCAAGGACCATTACCGCCAGAAAGACAGGCAGGTCTGCAACCGAACGTGCGACGACGTAGAAATACTCATAGTGCGATGGAAAATACTCAGCAGAATAACGAATATCAGACGCAACAACAACAACAAGAGAACGACGATATAACGCGCAACGCGGCAGACACGGCAAACGCGAATCGAGCAATGAATTTGAGTCGAGATCGCGACGACAATTTAGATATACGCGAGATAATCCGGCAGAATCAGGAATTTCGCGAACGAATCGAAATAATGACGGAGCAACTCGTGCGTATGCGGACAGATAGGCGACAGGCCGAAGCGATTCGACCATTCGTCGACGACAATCGTAGCGAACACGAGCAATCGGTGAGAGATGGAAACGCCGAGAGAAAATTGAACTCGTGGGTCTACGACGACGAACCGGATCAACGACGCGAAATAGCCTTAGTACCGCTACAAGCGCGATTACCACGCGGCGGATGGATCCGA
>NW_020222937.1:0-938 GCF_003070985.1 Temnothorax curvispinosus | reverse complement strand
GGACGTTGTATGAAGGGGTCGGCAAGCCAGTGGTACGAGCTACAATTGACCGACCACATACGCGAGCTGAAGCGTTTGTTCGTGCAACAATTCTGGGGCACGCAGGCCCAAATGAGATTTAGACAGCAGGTATATTTCGGACGTTACAAACCGACGCAGGACGGCACGATGGCGGAATACGCGTTGACGGTGGCTAGGCAGGCGAAAACCCTCACACCGCCGATGAGCGACGAGGAAATCGTGCAGACCGTGCGCGAGCATTTCGACGAAAATGTGGCGCGCGAGTTAAGACCGAGCGTGGTGAGAACGGTAAACGAGATGATATCGATGCTGGATACGCTCGAAAATGAGCGAGAAACGCGACGACTACGCGCGGAAGCGACGCGTGGATCGACGTACGTGAAACAAGACGCGACGAAACGACAGCAGGCAGGAGCGTCGAACGAGCGTAGGGCGTACGGACGTCAAAACAATTCCGAAAGGCGCGACACGACGAACTCGCGGAGCAAAGCGTCGTACAACAAATCGCCAGCCTGGCGGAAGACTGAGGCGCCCGAAACGGGACGCGGAGGACGAAAGGACGATGAGGTCGACATAATAGAATTGCCCGATAGTGACGATAGTGCGGCCAAACCAAAGGTGACGCGCTACACGAAAGATCGCGAAACAACAACGCGCGACGGCAAACGTTATGTAAGACCGGCGGGAAGCGGTGGAAATCGACGCGAGGAGGCGACGAAGAATCGCGGAGGCAGAAAGATGGCGGCGATAACGGCCGCGAATCACGAAAACAAGACGACCGAAGAAAATGACTATAGCGACGGTGATACGGAAACGAGCCAAACATCGTACGACGAGACGGAGAACGCAGAATGTTGCGCGATAACAAGAGTTAGTGAAAGCGTAAACACGGGCCAGAACGAAAACATCAACACTGA
>NW_020222936.1:3178-3691 GCF_003070985.1 Temnothorax curvispinosus | reverse complement strand
TTAGATGTAACTTTCTTGATGAATCGAAGATGCTTGCCTTTCTCACACAGCGAGTACCTCCTCTGGTTACGATCTAATCAAAACTCTCTTTCGCTTATGTGCGTGGGTGTGTTCTCTTCGAGTTTTAACTTGATGTAATTAACTGTCAAGCGCATGCTGCATATTTAACTCTTTGAGTTATTGTTTACGTTAATTATTTACGCACACGTGCCACGAGTTGCCGCGATACGCGATACATATTTAGTCAACGTCGGCTAATTAACACTATCAATTACCTAATTACGCACGACTACTTAAGTCATGCCTTCGTGTCACGTGTGTCTTGTCGTAATAAGGACTTATCTTTATCGTTAATGCGTTCTTATCGTCGGTTCTTATCTCAGACCGAAATATACCATAATAACAAACGCGCAAGATAAATCCACATGCACTTATAGTGTTTTTAAGGTCTTGAAGAAATGCGCGTAAATAAACTCAACCTATTTCCTTCCCGGGCGATATTTCTAATTCTCG
>NW_020222936.1:598-3078 GCF_003070985.1 Temnothorax curvispinosus | reverse complement strand
CCTAATTACGCACGACTACTTAAGTCATGCCTTCGTGTCACGTGCGTTTTGTCGCAATAAGGATTTATCTTTATCGTCAATGCGTTCTTATCGTCGCGTCCCAGACCGAAATATACCATAAATAGCAAACGCAAGATAAACGTGGATGCACTTATAATGTTTTTAAGGTTTTGAAGAAATGCGCGTAAATAAACTCAACCTATTTTCTTCCCGGGCGATATTTCTAATTCTCGGACATGCAAAGAAGGATCGTCGATGCTCCCCCCCCCCACCGTCTTTACTTCTTTTATGATCTCCGACCGAGTTTCTTCTCTCTAAACAATTTTCCCCGGAGAAATCCCCGGATGCGTGAAAATTTTATCGACGTCAGTTTTCCTGCTATCCGGAAACTCTTCTACGAATATTCGCTAACGGGGAAGGGACCCCGCTTATATCCAAGGATTAATCACGACGATTATTCGCGTCGTTTGAAAGACCCTGTAGACATCGGAGTGATGTATCACGTGGCGCTCCGCTCTCGCGTCGTTTATGTACACACCGTATGTCTATACGGTCGAAGCCGTAGGGCCGTAGGGAATCGATTGCGGCGGCGACAGCGGCAGCGGCCGCAACGGCGGCGTGCGTACCGCATGACAACTTTATTAATAGTAGTCCTGGCCTGCCGGCGCGGTCGGCGAGGAGCCTCTCCTCGACCAAGGATACCCAGGCGGCGGAGAGAGGGAAAGAGCCTGTCATCGGGAAAGGCGCGCGCGATCCTCTCGGCCGGATCGGAGTCGGGCGGGGACGCGCGAGTGGATCGCGCGCTCGTTCCAACGGTTTTCGGACGCGCCGTGATCGACGACGACGACGAGGGAGTCGCGCGCGCGAGGGAGGTATCGTTTGTGAACGGGGTTGTTAAAAGAGGGAGAAAAGAAAAAGAAAAAAAACACCGTAAGGATTCCGCGAATTCTGATAAAAATTTCGAGGCCTCGATGACGCGGTAAGAATGGCGCGCTCGCGACGATCGCGGAGATGCTGAGGGGTGGACCGAGGTATCGGATGTGGTGCCGGTGATTTTCTCGCAGCGGTTCGTTCGCGGCTTCCCCCCCTTCCCGGCGGTGAAGTGCCTCCCCCGAGCGCGTGAGTTGAAATTCTCTTTTTAAATAAAACGCGTTTGTTTCAATCTGAATTTTAAAAATTCACCAGATTCGAATTCGTCGAGGGTTCCATGACGTGGATACACAGCTCGAGATGTATCGTTATGCGTGATTATTATGCAGCTTATTATAATATAATCTTGTGCTTGTGCGTACGCGCGCCTATCGATCGCGCTCTCATTGTGCGTTTTTTTTCTTCTTCTGCACGATGTAAAAATATAATACGTACATACCTCTCTGGTGCTCGTATTCCCGCTGGCATCGCGTTGATCAACAACGCCGCGACTCGGGATTTAACAATAAATGCCGGATAACAATAAAGTTGGGAATCTATTATTAAGTTCACGTCTCTCGGCGGAGGGGAGAGGGAGAGATCGCCTGCGGCTTGGGATTAGGAAACGACTGGAAACGACTAACCACAGTTAGGTTCTTATCCAGCATCCCGATGCAACTCGCAGTCCGAACCGCTATAAAGCCGGCTAAGCAATTTTCATTCTTGTTGTCTATTTAGCTCTAACAACAGCCGAGGCATTTTTTCCCCTCTCTCACGTGTCACTAATCTCTATATCGCCTTTTTAAAACTTTTACCGAGTTTACACTGTTAAATTCATCATAGTTCAATTATACTCAATTTGAGTCATTTTTAACCACTCCTATAGGTCACCACCACCGCTCCTACTATATGTCGTTAATATAACTGAAACAAAGTTAAAATAATACTGTTTCGTGTTAAAATAATAAATTTCGACGCACATATGGTAGTTCAAAATAACTAAAATGTTATTTCACTAAAGGAAAATGTTATTTGACACAATGTTGGTTTGAACATCCTTCAATATTTAACAGTGTACTAAATGAATATATTTCCATTGACGTCTGTGTGACCCTTCGACTGCTAATTAATATTCTAATCGTATCTTTATATCTTCGATAGAGTTTACCGAGATCCTTGTCGCGTTCGCGCGAATAAAGCGCTGTCCCCTCTGCTTTTCCTCGTAAGAAATAAACTGCTTCCGGCAGTGAAAGCGTTAAGTAATACCTTCGATCGCGACTGACGTATCGGAATTGAACGGGAATGTGGAATGTTTTTACGTCGTGCGCAACACGCTTGATCAACGGCCGCGGTAACGAGAGAGACGTTGCCCCGTTCACGTCGCGTGCCCCTGCGACGCAACACGTTGCGCTCCTCTAATGAATCTCGTCGCGCGTCTCGGGGACACGCGCGATACCGGGACACGTGCGAGCGGGACGCGCGCGTGCAGATAATGCGCGAAGTGCGTCAGCACGTCCCACGGATTTCGATATATTTGACTACCTGCACGATGCGGAGCAGCAACGGCGGCG
>NW_020222936.1:0-498 GCF_003070985.1 Temnothorax curvispinosus | reverse complement strand
ACAGTGTACTAAATGAATATATTTCCATCGACGTCTGTGTGACCCTTTGACTGCTAATTAATATTCTAATCGTATCTTTATATTTTTGATAGAGTTTACCGAGATCCTTGTCGCGTTCACGCGAATAAAGCGCTGTCCCCTCCGCTTTTCCTAAGAAATAAACTGCTTCCGGCAGTGAAAGCGTTAAGTAATACCTTCGATCGCGACTGACGTATCGGAATTGAACGGGAATGTGGAATGTTTTTACGTCGTGCGCAATACGCTTGATCAACGGCCGCGGTAACGAGAGAGACGTTGCCCCGTCCGCGTGCCCCTGCGACGCAACACGTTGCGCTCCTCTAATAAATGAATCTCGTCGCGCGTCTCGGGGGCACGCGCGATACCGGGACACGTGCGAGCGGGACGCGCGCGTGCAGATAATGCGCGAAGTGCGTCAGCACGTCCCACGGATTTCGATATATTTGACTACCTGCACGATGCGGAGCAGCAACGGCGGCG
>NW_020222935.1:974-1938 GCF_003070985.1 Temnothorax curvispinosus | reverse complement strand
TTTACAAATGTAAATATTACTTATTCTATACTTAATTCTAATCGCTTCAAAAATATAAAATTATCCTAACTTATCCTATACTTAATCATAAGCCGTCATTCACCGTCACACACACACACACACACACACACACACCACACACACACACACACACACACATATCACCCACATTCACTCGCTCGCACATACACACCAGGCTGACCTAATTTTGAGGTCTAGCAGCGCCAAGTTTTTTGACAAGAAAAATTTATATATTTTAATAAAATATTTTTATTTTTTGTACTGTTACCTCTGTAATTCTTTGCGATTCTTTGCGATGCGATTAAATCTTTTAAAATACATATATAAACTTTGTATTTAAATACCTTGTATTTCCTTGTTGGGTTTAAATATTTTAATACAATATTTGTATTTTGTACTGTTACCTCTGTGTAATTCTTCATGATTCAATTTTTTATTCTAATCGAAGAAAAGCAGTAGTAATATTATACCTCGAAAAAACCTAAGTAACAAGTGGTAGACGTAATCTTTGTATCTCGAAAAATACACTGAGAAAAAAAATTGTTAATCCCAAGAAATATTTAGTTCGATACGTTCAACTAAACATTTTAGTTAGTTAACTAAATATTAGTTGTTTCAACAATTTATTTCGTTTCTTTAATCAAGAATTAATTAATTCAACTAATGTTTAGTTAACTAACTAAAATGTTTAGTTGAACGTATCGGACTAAATATTTCTTGGGATTGACAAATTTTTTTTCTCAGTGTATGTTCTCTGTAATTGGCGCTGTAATTAAAAAAGAGATATCATTTCTTTTTTGTAATTGTAATAATAGATCACTTGAAGCGCGACTCATTTTTTGATAAGGTAACGTGATTTTGTGATGAGATTTTTGGAGATACAAAGATTACGTCCACCACTTGTTACTTAGGTTTTTTCGAGGTATAATACTACTACTTTGTT
>NW_020222935.1:0-964 GCF_003070985.1 Temnothorax curvispinosus | reverse complement strand
TTTACAAATGTAAATATTACTTATTCTATACTTAATTCTAATCGCTTCAAAAATATAAAATTATCCTAACTTATCCTATACTTAATCATAAGCCGTCATTCACCGTCACACACACACACACACACACACACACACCACACACACACACACACACACACATATCACCCACATTCACTCGCTCGCACATACACACCAGGCTGACCTAATTTTGAGGTCTAGCAGCGCCAAGTTTTTTGACAAGAAAAATTTATATATTTTAATAAAATATTTTTATTTTTTGTACTGTTACCTCTGTAATTCTTTGCGATTCTTTGCGATGCGATTAAATCTTTTAAAATACATATATAAACTTTGTATTTAAATACCTTGTATTTCCTTGTTGGGTTTAAATATTTTAATACAATATTTGTATTTTGTACTGTTACCTCTGTGTAATTCTTCATGATTCAATTTTTTATTCTAATCGAAGAAAAGCAGTAGTAATATTATACCTCGAAAAAACCTAAGTAACAAGTGGTAGACGTAATCTTTGTATCTCGAAAAATACACTGAGAAAAAAAATTGTTAATCCCAAGAAATATTTAGTTCGATACGTTCAACTAAACATTTTAGTTAGTTAACTAAATATTAGTTGTTTCAACAATTTATTTCGTTTCTTTAATCAAGAATTAATTAATTCAACTAATGTTTAGTTAACTAACTAAAATGTTTAGTTGAACGTATCGGACTAAATATTTCTTGGGATTGACAAATTTTTTTTCTCAGTGTATGTTCTCTGTAATTGGCGCTGTAATTAAAAAAGAGATATCATTTCTTTTTTGTAATTGTAATAATAGATCACTTGAAGCGCGACTCATTTTTTGATAAGGTAACGTGATTTTGTGATGAGATTTTTGGAGATACAAAGATTACGTCCACCACTTGTTACTTAGGTTTTTTCGAGGTATAATACTACTACTTTGTT
>NW_020222934.1:0-5561 GCF_003070985.1 Temnothorax curvispinosus | reverse complement strand
TTTGTAAGGAAACAAAGAAACGGTATATCTGCATTACTTACATCACCTTTCATGACCTTGATTTCAATGACCTTGATATATGTTGTCAAGGTCATGACCCCGAGTGACTTTTAGAAAGTTTTATGTCGCTCGCTATTCGTTAAAAAGTTATTAACAAAAAGAGTTTGGAAAATATAGCATATATAGGTGCATGTTAGTTGATGCGCTTTAAACATTTAAATACTTTTAAAGCGCGTCAACTAACCTATGTAGGTTAGTGATCAACGATTTACTGCTTTAAATGTTGTGTTTTGGTAAAGCAGCGACTTTTTCGCAAAATAAAGTATTCTCTGCTTTAACAAAAAGACTTCAATTTATCAACAATTTACTGCTTCAAATGTTGTGTTTTGGTAAAGCAGCGACTTTCTCACGAAGTAAAGTATTCTCTGCTTTAAAAAAAAACGTAATATTAGTCGTTTATGCTTCTCAATACTCAAAATAGCTGCTATATTTTCAAAACTTTTTTTGTTTATAATTTTTTAATAAGCAGCGACCGCCGACTAAAACCTTCTAAAGGTCACTCAGGAGGGTGACCTTGACAACATATGTCAAGTTCAAAGTAATCCGAGCTGTGTTAGTTATTGTAAACTTTTACCAACAATTTTTATTATCAGCAATACCATAAAAAAATACCTTTTCCACGAGGAGTTGGCCGATATAACAAAGTATCAGAATGTTGAACGTTAAAGATATCAATAAAATAAAATACGTGAAAATGGCCACGGCGTCGCTATTCTCCCATTTCTGAGAAGACAAACGTATAACTAGGACTGCGTTTCTTTTGGAAGCTTTCGTACTGAAAGCGTCATTCTATCTTTCTTTAACATATAATGTGCAATAAAAATAGAACACGCTTTCAGCACAAAAGCGTCCAAAGGGAATGCAGCCTAGATGTTAAAGGTAAATGTACCAATGCCGGGACACTTAAGATCTATGTCCAGACACCTTTACTATTTTAGTTTTTAAATAAGTATAACACGAATCAAAATCAAAGATAAAAATATAATATAAGAAAAATATTTTTATCTTTGATTTTTTTATTTTAATTCGCGTTATAACTTATTTAAGGACTAAAATGATAAAAATGTTCAGACATTAGTATATTTACCTTACAATTTATCAGTGAAAGGAGACGATTCTTTCTGTTTTGTTGCAATTATTATAATATTAAAGAAACAGCTATGTACGTACGAAGAGCATGACAGAACGTATTATTCAGGAAGATGTGATGTCCGCTATCGTAATCTCCTTACCATTAGGCAATTGTATTAATGAAAGGAGCTTCTCGCTTTGCGACGAGCGACCGTAAATCAGGTGCCAGATACCGATTGGATTCAGGATCCACCGACACAGTTGCACGGCGTAGCGTGTGTCGTGTTCATATTCTACATTGTGTATTCTGCCTGGAAGTTGGGATCGATCGCGCATGCTGTCGTCTGCACTGTCCGCAGGCTGCAACACTGACTGAAATACGTAGGAGAGTGGGCACCCTTGAACCACGTTTTTTCAAATCACATTAAAACTGATTTTTAATAACTTTATTATAATATAAATGAGACTATTCGATGTTTAATATAATAAACTTTGTTTGTAAATGATTTAAGAAGTAAATTTTCAGAAATATTTTGCAAAAATAATGATATTTTGAAATGCTGCGTTTTTCACAGTGGACCAAAAGCGTGGGGTCGATTGAGCCATAGCGTAGGGTACACTGTGACATGTAATGTAAAAGGTAGGGTATTCTGTGACACGTAGAAGAGATCTAATTGAAAACTGAAAACAAAGCCTCACAGCGACTCGATTACATGTGATCTGTAACTAAAGGGTGAAAAAAAGAGAAAATAAGCGTAGTTCTGTAAGCGTGGCACAGAGAACCCCATCAACCTGCGTCACATTGGACCTCACTGAACATCGATATAACCTCACTTTAGTAGAGATCAACGAATATTGCCTCATAGCGACTCGATTACATGTGATCTGTAACTAAAGGGTGAAAAAAAAGAGAAAATAAAAGTGTGGAGATGATTATCGATGGAAATTATTTCATTTTATAGTAAAAAGTGTAGTTCTGTAAGCGTGGCACAGAGGTCCCCATCAACCTGCGTCACATTGGACCCCACTGAACATTGGTATTATTTATCGTAAATATTTTAGATACAAAACAATTAAACGTTTTTGTGCGCACTTTGGTATTGAACCTAGATCCCGACGAACGTCTTATAAATTTTTTTTAACTGTAGAATTCTTAGAAATCCATACATATCAAAAAGTTATGACAAGTAAAAATTTACTTTGCAAGGCTCCAATTATATATCTGCCTTTAACTAAGGTATATATGCTTATTTCGGCATAATTTTTTGATGGAAGTTATATGTTTTGAAAACGAAAGTTTTCATACCCACCGTCACTATTTTGCAGAACGTTAATTCAGAAAACTCGCACTGTCACATTGGACCCCGTGGCTCAAGGGAGCCCACTCTCCCTTATACGGCAGCGTCTCGATGTAGTCCAGTCACTATGTACAAAAAAACGGATTATAAAAGACATAATTCTGACCCAGGATTTTTCTTTTGGGGGGTGTTGGGGGGCTCAAGAAAAGCTTAATCTCAAGTTTTCGACCTCTGTTTCCCGCTTGCTTTTTTTACGGGAGTAAAAAATGTGAAAAAATGGTTTTTCCGCGATAACTCGGTTTCTAATAAAGTTACAAGGTCGAATCGGAGCTCATTTTAAAGCTTTTTTTACGCTCTACAAATTATGTCGTATGACATTTTTACGTATAATCGATTGTTTTCGAGGCATCGAACAAGAAAGGGAAATAAAAAAGTATGATATTTAGTTTTTTTCTTTTTACTCATTATTGTCGTCCGAAATTGCAAAAATGCTTCAAATAAAACTTGTAGAGCGTAAAAAAATCTACAATTTTCATTTGTTATTAATTTCATTTAGTTGAAAATTATTATTCATTTCATTTAGTTGAAAATTACGCCTTGTAGAGCGCCTCAAAGTGGAGAATCGTCGCCATCGCGTCAGCGGCGCGTTGGTTATGTCGATACGCGGCACCGAACGCTTTCGCTAAGATTTCAGACTTCATTGTTTTTTTCATGGTTTTATATAAAGTAAACATACTAGCAAATGTTTATTATAGTAAACATCTGCTCGCCGGTCCTTTTTATCGCATTTGCCAGTCGTTTTCTGTATATCGCAGCGAGCGGATGCTTTTCGAAACGAGAATTTTGTGGACATTTTGTTAGTGCAGTTTTTAATGAACAACAATGAGTGACTCGGATTGTTTTATATGTGAAAAATCTTCATCAAAAGTTGCAGACATTGACCGAAGTTGCTGTACACGGGGCGTGTTACAAAACGTATTCGAATAAAAGATTAGTTTCGTCGGCTTCTCGGCGAAGTGGCAATGGCGAATCACCATCAACATCAAGAGAAGAACAGTGTCATCCAGATTTCCATTTCAAGAAAAATTGCTTATTTTGCTTATTTTGTTCGATGATTTGCTATCACTGTTCCGGACAAACATGCCTGAATTCGATAATTCGATTATTGTCACTTAGATATAAAACTGCACGCTTTCATGTATTCTTCAATGAAACGGTAAGTGTAATTTTCGTTTCAAAACAATTATCTGCAATGGCAAATACGTGTTTGATTCCCTTAAGAAAACTTGACGGTTTCAAAATATAATAATTTCAGGCTTTGCAAGATTTATTTGCAGGCGTAGTGCGATATGGAATTTTCAACGAAATTAAAGTAATAAATAAGAACATTTTACGATTTTTATTGTTGTGCAAGTTTTATTTGAAGCATTTATACAGATTCGTGTGCGAAAAACGATAAAATAGAAAAAAAGACTTTTTTGCGTCAATGAAATCGGAAATCTTAGCAAAAGCGTTCGGTGCCGCGTATCGACGTAACCAACGCGCCGCTGACGCGATGGCGACGACTCTCCACATTGAGGCGCTCTACAAGACGTAATTTTCAACTAAATGAAATGAATAACAAATGAAAATTGTAGGTTTTTTTACGCTCTACAAGTTTCATTTGAAGCATTTTTGCAATTTCGGACGACAATAATGAGTAAAAAGAAAAAAACTAAATAACATACTTTTTTATTTCCCTTTCTCGTTCGATGCCTCGAAAACAATCATACGTAAAAATGTTATACGACATAATTTGTAGAGCGTAAAAAAAACTTTAAAATGAGCTCTGATTCGACCTTGTAACTTTATTAGAAACCGAATTATTGCGGAAAAACCATTTTTTCACATTTTTTACTCCCGTAAAAAAAGCAAGCGGGAAACAGAGGTCAAAAACTTGAGATTAAGCTTTTCTTGAGCCCCCCAACACCCCCCAAAAAAAAAATCCTGGGTCAAAATTATGTCTTTTTTAAATGTACATAGTGACTGGACTAATGTCTGCGTGGCGCGAGCGCGAGGAAATAACGATTCCGAGATCGCGTACAGGTGCGTCCCGTATACCTGTCATATGTAACAAGACAAGGGGAAGACGTGCGTGCACGAGGGACTGTCTCCCTTTCCCTGCAGTCATTGCATGACTGATGATTACGCATGAAAGTGCGATATAAAGTTTACGAGTTCTAACATAGTTGCTAACGGATATACGCAATCCCTGTCATTTTTATAGTGCGTAACGCAACGTTAGAAGGAAGTTAAAATTACAGTCAGTAGAGTAGAGTAAATGCGTAAGGATATAGCTGTATGGACTTTGCGCGCAAGTTTGCGTATATATAATGTAGCTTTATATTTTATTAAGATATAATTAGTTAATTTGCAGTTTTAATACTGTAATAAATTTTACTTTATTTTAAGCTTACATTTACGTAAATGATAATTTATGTAACACGATTTATTAACGCGCGCGAATGTATATTATATCTAATTTTTATTAAATATATTTTAACACTAACGTTACTATAATACATCCCGTAACGATATCACCCACATCACCATATTAAACGTAAAAGGTACGAAGTAAATTCAAGTAAGCCACGGCCGCTTTCACGATCTGAAATTTTTCTTTTGCACATCCATTTCTTATGAATAATGACATTGAAAATAATTGTATAAACGAGAATAATTCTATTGATATTTTTACTCACGCTGCAAAAACTGGCCAAAGATAAATCCATAAATTTTCCGGCTGTAAGTTTGATCGTAGCATTAGACATGGCCATTATTAATGTCAAACCGAGCGCACCCTTATTCGGTATACGATACCAGTCTATCATATAAGACTTCGTGCCGATTTGTATACACTGTCAAAGAGATTTTGGTGTTAACAGCAATTATTTATATTATGAAGCTTTAATGAAAAAGTTTGATTTTTTTGTATAAAATCAAGTTTAACGAGTTTAACAAAAAAATAACGAACTTCTTTAGCTTGAAAAAATTAACTGTAAAGTTGAAAAAATAAAATTCATTATAATCTTTTTCATTGTTACGCTAACATTTTATCTCAAATATTAAATCATATTTGCAATAAGTATGTAA
>NW_020222933.1:0-1935 GCF_003070985.1 Temnothorax curvispinosus | reverse complement strand
GTAACCGCGTGCGATCGTGACTATAGTGCCACTACCGCCACTAGCTATCTCCGTTGTTAAGCGAACCGTTAGGTGGACCGGGGGCTGCTTTCGGTAGGGGGTGGCGGATAACGTGCGCCCCGTGATACCGTGTGTAAAATCGGTGGCGCAGGCGCCCCGCGTGAATTCTCCATCCGTTCTCTCCCGCCCTTCTCCCTCGCTCGTCCTTCCTTCCGCTTCGTCGTCGTTGGGTTCCCGATGCTGCTCGCTCGCTCAGTCAGTGGCCGTCGTTCGAGGTCGGTCTCGACGAAGCACGGACCAAGCTGATCTTCCGGTACCGTTCCGTAGCACTCGGCACCCTTCCGCGAGTTGACGATCCCTCGGACGAGTCTATGACGCTTTGATCCCTGGTCTCCCGGGGGTAGCGCCGGAGGAGGACGGAGGGAAGGACGACACGCGATCCCTGGTCCCACGACGTAACTCAGCTGTTCTGACGAATCTCGAGCCTCGTTTGATTCCGATCTTGGGTCGCGAGATCGAGAATACCTTCCTCGGTCTGGGGAGTCGTACGACATCGCGAGTAGACGAAGATCAGCTGCGATCTCTGGATCTTTTCTCTCATCGCTTCGAGAGGATCGCTTCCGTTCTTCGACGTTCGGTGCGTCGTCATACTGATCTCGGACCTGGACACGGTGGTCCACGTGCGGATCCTCCGTAACACCGACTTCGTCGGACTCGTCTTGTTCACCGCGTCGTCAGATCTACCGTACAACGTGGAGGTAAAAGGGAGTCTGAGTTTGGACACGTTTTCCCATCGCTTCTCTCTTTTGTTTGATTAGACCGTCCGTCGTCGGATGGAAAATCCATGTTGCGCGAACTCGTATAAATTCCGCTAGGAACGTCCCCCGAGAGGGTCGCTCGATGCCGTTCGCGCTCGTAAATTGCTTTTCCACGTCTGAAGTCTAGATATATCATATGTAGATATATCATATATGTAGATATATATTGTACCCCCCAGTACGCCAAAGATAGATCCGCTGCTATTACGGTACTGATGTCTTATTGCATTTTGGTTTTGTCTTCAGAAATCAACATCCATGTGTTAAGGCTGTCTCATTTCTAAGTACAATTGGAACATCCTTCGACAACGAGCATCTCGACGTCGTTCCGACGCTTGACACATTTTGATATCTAAGATTCCTAATTTTGAAAATAATTTTATTATGTAAACATTTCTATTGTTCTCGAGACCCTACGTACCTCTTCCCCACCTCTCTCTCTTTCTCTCTCTCTTTCTCTTTCTCTCTTTATCTCTTTCTCTAAACTCCGCTCAGTGAAAGTTGTTGGTAGCGCCCGGATCCGGAGGTCGGCGCGATTTGATTTTTAATAAATTGTTAAATGTTAATCAGAAATCGTTGCTCCTTGCAGCGCCGCAAGGAACGCGGACGGATCGCCGTGGAGAGTGTCCACGTGGTGGAGACGGCCAGCCTCGGGAATGGTAGCACCGGTGCTGGAGGCGGTGCCGTCGGCGACGCGGCGGGCGGCGGCGACGCGGCTGGCGGGGGCGGCGGGATACCATCCGGGCTGCCGTTCCAAGTGGGATATCGGGAAGCTGGCCAGGAGTACACGCTCTACCTCCTCGCCGCTCGCGAGCAGGATCGCGCCGAATGGATACGTGCCATACGCGCTGGTAAGTATTTCTCTTCTTCCACCCCTGCGTCTTCCTTACGTCCCCCTTTTTTTCACGTCGCTACTCGAGTCCGGATTTTGCGCACATGTTTTTTTTGATTGCGCTTTGCACTATATTTGAAATCTTACGACTAGGAATTAAGTAGCATTAACGGTGAGCAGCTCTCGGCCCAATTTTTACCACAAATAAGAAGAACCTTTATATATCGTACATTTAAGAACAAGGATAATATTTGTAGACGACATGATTTTCCTAAGAATCCCTAA
>NW_020222932.1:35934-36782 GCF_003070985.1 Temnothorax curvispinosus | reverse complement strand
TTTTTTAGCTCGTACATAATATTATTTTAACTAAAATAATATTGTAAAAAATCTTCAATTTTTAAATTTGTAATCTTACAGTGAAATTTTTTCGTCAATTTAGAAAATTGCTTGAAATTATCGCAAGAGCGTAACTCTTTTTTAAAAATAATGCTCACTTTTACATCCGAATGAAAAAAAAGAAGTCCACGATAAATGCAAGTTGCTCAAGACCGCGATAAAATAACTGAAGAGATCTTGTAATTTATCATTCCTTCGCGAAATTAAGTCTTCCTCGAAACAGGTTTGCAAGAATATTCATAAAAGTGAATGAATAAACGTCGCTCGACATATACATGCATATATTTTCACGTCGCCGGAATGATACTTAAAATAGCTTCACCTTTACCGTCGGCTCTGAAGAGGCTTTTTAATTAATGACGCACCAGTCGCCGGCACAATTAGTGTTATTAGCGCCCGCACGCCTCACCTATCTACGTCATAGACAGAAACCTAATTATATTCTACCGTGGTAATTGATTTCTCGCTTCGCGTATTGCCGCATTTTTCACTCTTCGTGATTAAAAGGCGCGGAAAAGCACCGCGGCACCGCACATTACATCGAAACAGCTCGATCATCAAACGCAGGGATCAAACAAGCAGAAAAAGAGAAAGAGAGAGGATACGATGCCCTAATCGCGGGGAAGCAATCCGGGAGGGTGCAGAGTAGACCAAATTTACCAATGTCGATATACATCACGTTCGTTAACCCTTCGCTACGCCAAGTACTCGCAATTGGCTAATCCGCGCATTAATACAATGGCTTATCTAAACTCATCTACGCACTGTTAAATTCGTAGTGGCAAATT
>NW_020222932.1:0-35834 GCF_003070985.1 Temnothorax curvispinosus | reverse complement strand
TATTGTTTTGTGTTAAAATAATACATTTTGACATACATGGTAGTTAAAAATAACAAAATGTTATTTAACTCATGATATTGATTTAAATTTCATCCTTTAAATAATTTAATATACTAAACTACATACGAACGAGATTTTTCTTCTCCACATAGTGAATGTAAGATATTTTAATCGCCGGCGGATATATTATTATAAATTCCTTTTCAAGACATTTTTGCGATATTCAGCTTACATATATGTGAATTCGGCCTCGCGTATATGTGTTAATAAGCGATTATTAGTACATAATTTAATAAGCGATTTCCACGTTAACATATAAAGATATATTATTGATGAAATAATATAAATTATATAATATTTAGCGAATATATTAACCTATTTTGTACGTCAGTAAAGATCAGTCCTGCGCACGTTGCGCGCGACTCGTCCCTCCTTTTTTTACGACGGATTCTAGCTTTTTCGACGAGTTTTCTGAAACCAACTAATGAGGTACAGAACGTGAATAGAAGTATCGCACCTGCTGCGTCATTATGACACTTCTCTCAAGGATTGTAAAGCCGCTCACAGCGCTGAAAAGACCGTGTTTTTCACAAATCTCTATATAATTTAAATACTTTTCTGCGCGAATTTTTAAACAATTAAAACTGAAAATAACATTTTTCCAACCTCAATGTACGAGCTGCGTAAATTTCGTACAAATTATATTTTTTATTCACAATATGACATTAAAATGAAGATATCCCGTCTCTGGCGAAATAATCGATTTATATAATAAAGTTATTAAGACTAAGCATAACAGCTTGACATGTAATTTATTCAAACAAACTAATCATGTTTTTCTAACATTGAAATAATACTGATCGATGGGTAGCGTTATACGCTGCTCTGAAAATTAATGGCATACTGTTACAATATATTTTTTCGGTACGCTCGAGAGAGGACTGAGCGAAATATGAGGGCGTGTAGTCACGATATTACTCCACCCTACACATTACAAGTGGAATAGAAAAACAGAGTTATTCTGTTCCGGCCTGCGTTGATGGGTAAACATCGATCATTCAATGCTGGATCACGTATGCTGGAAGAGTGCGTATCAATCATATTTTCAAAAAGAGAAACCTCTCATTTTATCACAATGATTAAGTTTAATAGGAGTTATTTTTTAAATATATTAACTATACATGTATTAAATTCAAAGAATTTTGATTAATGAGCAACAACACATGAGAATATGCAAGGGATTATATGAAGATGTCCAAACTTTAGAGATTTAAGAAAAATGAAGAGTTTAGACGTATCGAAAAGCATATTTTATCGTTACGGGCGATTTATACAATTTTCTCTAGAAACTCCGCTTTTTCCTGAGCTCACAGGGATTTCGTAACAAGCCGATGCACCGTCGTCGATTAAATTTACACAAATTTCACAACTCGATTAACGGCGATACTTCATCCAATCGCGTTACGTACCGACGCCGCCGCCGAGCTAATGGACAGTTATTATGATGTCGGACCGGCGGATAATGGGCCGATGGATATTGCGGCGGATGGGCGATATGCAAGCGCTAATTTTGTTGTCGCGCCGGGTATGCCGTACGTCCAAGTGCAGCGTGCATATGCGCTCCCTGATGTCGGCTGCGTGTACGCACGCACGCATGCATTGTCCCCGTGTCTCGCGGCGTTTGCGTTACGTCGGCAAAAGCCTTCTCGCGGGGCTATCGAGGGTGCTCCGATCCGGCGGCGGCATTCATCACTCCTCGCTATTTGGTATACCGACCCGGCTGATTAATCGATTGATCCCCTCGACAATTTTATATTCACACACACGCATTTGAGCTCTCATATAAGCCGTGCCGGAATTCCGCGTTTTGTTTCGACGAGAATACTCGAGGCTTTGAAAAACGACAATCGCGAATGACGTTTCTATTTCGAGCGCGACGTCGAATATAGAGAAGCAATCTGATCGATGGCGAGAGGGGCGAAAAGGCCAAAGTACCCTTCTGGAGTTCTCGGGAAGAGTGGAACTCGGGAGAGAGAGAAAAGTTATAATCTTCCTAACTTTAAAAATAAATTCTCTCAAGCTTCCCGGAAAGTGAGCTGGACCACCTCACGATCGTTCAATCTGCCGTCGAGTGTTTTTCCTCGCTGTACACGAGCATCGCGATAATTGTACCACGAAACTTTCCAACTTGTCGGAGAGCGGCAAGGTGTATATATTTCATCGCAACAGCGGTAACGACGGAACGTGTGCGCGCGCGCTCAACGGCTTCATCGCGGAATTGTCGGCTCCATTATAGGCGCAGCCTGTATTGAACGAGAATCGCGTGATATACCTCGATGCACCGTGACTGTTATACGCTATGTTAACAACGCGATGCCACTGACACCGCGCGCACGGGCCCGTTGAATACGACGTATTGTGCGACGTCCCGTCCCCCGTCCCGCTCGCGCGCAAGCTCCATCCCGATAACGTCGTGTTCGTAGAGCTCCTGAGTGAGTTTGCACCAGTTTCTGAGGTGGTTGGCAGCGCGCAACGCTGCCGGTTATTGAACATCGAAGCGACGCGCGCGCTTTGAGTTTAATTAAACCAGGTTATTAAGGGACGACGATGCGTCCGGGCGACGCGGGCCGGGCGAACGGTGCGCCCTAAATGTTCGACACACAGACCTATAGCGTTTGTAGAATTGTCGGGTTATGTGATCTCTCGAAATAGGATATCTTTCGCGCGAAAGAAGAATGTGTTTAATTAATTAAACAGTAAACTCTCAAATTCTGGTCAATCCATTTCAATTTATTTTTACGAAACTCGACGTATTTCTCCGTTTATCATTTATTATTACCATCCTTTTCAGTTTCCAGAGGTTATACCGAGAGAACGGCATGGATTATATACCTTCCCAACTTATTCATCTTCGTTCCTTCCCGGTCCTTCCCACAGGAGTTCGCAACATGACGAGGTAACTTTTCGCTCGGCTAGAAACAGCCGCTACCGTCTAGACACGAGATGCGCTATATTAACACCGGTATATTGCATCGACTGAATAGCTTAGTCGAAAGCTCAGTCAAGCTCAACGCCAACGCACTTCTTCTTTCAATTTTTCCCTGCAAAAGGAGGTTAGCATCCTCTCCTTTGTACCCTTTTACCCTTTGCTCTGTCCTTTTTCGTAACTTCTGACAAATAGTTCGAGAGGAAACTTATGTTATTAGTTTTGGATCAATTAAGATATCGACGACATAAAATAAAATGAGAGTAGCAGGGTAAAAGTAATTAAAACTTTTAAGATTCAAAAGTATATAAGTTACAGTTGTCGAATTGCAAATCTTTTTCAGTGATTCAAATATTCCGAGAGCTCATCGATCTTTTAAATCGTTCTTCACGAAAACGGCAGCTCCGACTACAATTAATCGTGAACGAGGAACACGTTTACCTTTTGGTTCGGCCTGGTCGCACCGACAAAGTAGCGAAAACGAGCGAGTACGGGAGATCACAAAGATTCACTTTGATCATAAAGTGAAATGCAATCACTTCCTATTCTCTTTTTCTATCCGCCACCGTGTGTCCGACCAGCGCGTTCCATAAAAGAGTTCATTCTCTATGACCCGAGGCTCTCCACGTTCAATATCACCTATCCCATTTCTCTTTCGGCGAAATAAATCTCGCAAATTCGTCTTACGATAGAGTAATGACCGACATGCGGTTTGTTCAACGATACAAACGCGATTGCATTATCGTCACGTAGATAGTCAAAATAAATCGGAATTGACGCGATAACGAATGGGATTAAATAAAAAATGATACTATAAATTGAAAAAAAAGAGACGTGTCGAAGAAATAATCTATATCTATCTCAAAATAAATAAAAAGAGGAGTATATTAGTTTGGTATTTGTGGTGGACGATTTTTCAAGTATGTAGCAAATTCGTGAAAATTAATTTTTAAATTGACAGAATTTTAACAATACGACTGTAACAATAAAAGAACAAAATCAATATATTTTAATTTTTGCAAATAAATATAATAAAATATCTATTTCCAAAGGGAAAAAAGTTTTCTTTATAAATAGGGACTTTTACAAGATTTCGTGAATAAAAATCTTTCCTTTTAATTCTCAAATCGCAAATAAAGAAGGAAATGTCAATTAATCCGGCGAGTAATAAATAATATAAAAATAATAAAATACATACCTGCAGTTGCTCCGCCGTCGTCTTATGCCTTCCAAGCCTCCTCTTCCTCTCGAACTTTCTCGTAACACACACACGCACACACACACACACACACTCGCGAAAACACGATTAATTGCAATCTCTAACTAATGGTTTGTACGACGTACGCAACGCACAAAACAAACGACACATTATTAATAAACGATACCTGACGGCTTTCCATTACTCTAACTGCATGTATGTCCCGACAATCTGCGTGCTACTCCAATACTCTCAAAGAGTTTCAAAAACGGACAAGTTACATTTATATCAACGAAATCCTAAAGCGTGACGCGAGTTAAAATCAATCGTTCGAAAATCAATCGAAGTAGTAATATCGACATCGATCGTAAATCACCGCGATGACAGGGCAGTTAATAATTTCTATTCTCTATCGTATCGAATCCGATCTCAAAGTAGCTTTCTAACTTTGCGCGATCAAATCGTGCAAAGTGTACCCGTGCAAATAGCACGGTCGGCTCGACACAGACGCACGCGAAGTGTTAATTATAGTTATCCGATCACTCGAAATGATAAACGCTAAGAGATAATCGTGCTTGTAATGAAGGATCGAGGGACAATGTTTCGAGGGATCGACAATATGGGTAGCGACCGCATCGCGCAACCACCTTCTCGCTCGAGTGTCGTCGCAAGAGTGATGGCGCGGTGTCCTTGCGTAACGGCAACGGTTAAAATATACCGCTTGACGTACGCGTGTGCATACAACAAACATAGTCCATAGACCGGCCGGCCGCCGGCGTGCGCTATCGGCTCGGCGCTACGAGACACTTTAACGCTTTTTCAAAATAAATCAGTGAATGTTTACGTCGTTCATATTATACATTAATTGATGAGAATTATCGTAGTACGAAGAACGTATTCGAAGAACGAATTAATTACGAGATATCATAGAACATTCCCTTCGGGCTTCGATTCTTTTCGCGCAACTTCGCTCCACACGTGACGCAAAAAGAATGAATTAAATTATTATTTCATTGCTAACAATGTGTATTCGCTAACGATGATAATTTTTTTTTATTTGATTGTATCTCGTATCTCGCGCTTCGAATTTTACGCGATAGTATATGTGTAACTCGCGAAACAATTTCGGCTTGAGAATGTAAAATAATACGCGAATCGCCGAGTATAATCGTTAGTCTATAAAATACAGTGCAAAACGTGATGCATGTACAACAGTTCAATTATATTATCGAAGTTAATACTGAAAAGAAAAGGAATATATAGATGGAGAATATTCGTGAACACATATCATATAAAGTACGAAACGTTTCCCGGTATAAGAACAAACCGGTAGATAGACACTTGGCCTTAGCCTGAGTCACCTGAGTGTTTGTATTGTTTTGGAGCACCCCGCGCCCCCGCGCCTCTCGGGTATCTACGCCGCGCGCCGCGCCATTGTCCTATCATTCGCGCGCCGAAACTCGAGCCGGCAGGCAACTATGTGATCCGTTCCGCGTATTAGCGCGTTACCGTTCATCGAGATCATTCCTTTAGCATTTATCAACTCGCGCGATAAGCTACTTTCACGATAAACGATTCGTAATTTGCGTGTATCGTTAGCGTGTCGATGCGGCAGCGATTTACCGAAGCAAATCTTTTTGTTACGGAGTAAAGCCCCTTGCACAATGTCAGGCAACAGGCAATAGGAATAAGGAATAGAAATCAGAAATCATGTATAAATGCAGAATAAACAGTGACACAGGCAATAGACACAGAGTTTTCATGACGAAATCATAGCATTCAAATTTTTTAGGTTGTAATTAACGATTTTTTGGTTATTTCCTGTTCCTATTGCCTGTTGCCTGGCATTGTGCAAGGGGCTTAACAGCTGATTCTAGTAATGAAAAGCTATAATTGTATCAATAGTTTGTCACTAACATTTCGTTTGTTTTGTTGAGACTGTGCGTCGTATACGACGTATACGGTTAAAGCAGGGCACACACACTTTTCGTAGACCGTAACAGTCAGGTTTCGACCAATCGTGTTGCTCGATTCTTACTTCTACGGTTACAGACGGCCGAATCGAGCAACGCGATTGATAGAAACCTTACTGTTACGTCTTACGGAAAATGTGTGTGGCCAGCATAATGCCGAGGCTACCATAAAGTATCGCGCGAGTTATGTGGTAATTAATGCGCGCGCGATCATAATTAATCGTGTTTTCGCGAGTGTGTTCAGTGTATATGTGTATGCAACGAAGAAACGTGAGAGGAGGAGGAGGCCTAGGGGGCATCTGGCGACAGCGGAGCAACCATGAGGTAACTTATTGATATATATATTGTTTCTTACTTGCGATGTTAATTGTCCATGTCTCTTTAATTGGATCGTTTTGGATTCGGATGATTTAAATAATATTTAAAGAGAAAGACTTTCAATTATATAATTTAAATGAAACTTTGTTAATATTCTGAAAGCTGCGTCATCCCTCCCCCTCGCGCAAGAAATTGACTCTCGTGCGGAAAAAACTGAGCTGGGCTTACATGGGTGCAAGTGTGGAGAGAATAATCTTGATGTCCGAGAGTACAATCTCATTGTCAGACGATTCATTCCACAACTGAACCCACTGATTATTAGGATCTTGAGCCCAATTTGAATTATGCTTTTATCCAATCAGAGTCACTATGTGCGAAATATGTAATCCTGCAGGATTACACATTTGATATATACAAAATGACTGTGATTGGGTATACAGCTGTTGGATATACAAGGCAATTATGCATGACCCGATATCTCAATATCTTTATGGGAAAAGAAATGTTGAAATATCACTTATTTTGAACGCTACTACAATTTGATTTTTATATTCGTGTGTTACAGGTCCAACGTAGTTACATCGTAGTTAATTAGCTCCGTTGCTGCGCATCGTATCGGTGAGTGATGAATTCTCTTTTGATTTCAATGTGAGGTAATGAATCTGTGAATGGCACATGTATAGGGAGAGTTAGGTATATAACATCTCACAGATCCATTACCTTTTTGAAATGGATGGGCTAGGAAAGCTTTACACAAATATGTTTAATCCTGAATCGCGTACGGCGATCAATTATGCGTGTAATAGAACAGAATTTATTATTCTCTCGACGCATTATTGATCATGTGGTCATTTATTGCGATGATTATGCAACAGAGTAAGGAGTATATATATATGAATTATTGCGAAGAAGACTTTCAGGTTAATTAGAATAATTAAGAGAATACCATGAAATATATAATATGATATATCAATTTTAATATCAATTGTATAATGGATTAATTTTCAAATTTAATGCTTAAATAAATAAAGAAGAAGAACCAAATAAAATGTTTTTTTTTAATAATTAATTATAATCAAAAGCCGAATACAAAATTTTTATTTAATTTTATTTTCTTCATGGTGTTTACATCTCATAGATGATAGACATCGGATATCTTTATCAATTGTATTTATACGGAATAAAATAATATAATGTTATCATAGAGTAGGGAAAACTTGTTTAACTATTTATATGTATTTTTTATTTTCTGCCTAATTATTTTTTAAATAAGATTTGGCCTTTCTATATTTATTCAGGAACAGTATAAATTGCAAATGTATAAAGTATAAATTCCACAGCATAAAGTGCAAGAAAGCAATATTTAGGCATTTTTTCAAGGTACATATTTCGCAAGCATAAATAAAAGAAACGGAAAAGATACAAAATCATATGTGTTATAAATTTGTTTATGCAATAACTAATGCGATAAGAATCATTAATTGTATTTATTGTTACAACAGATCAATCTTATTCTTACGTATAAGTACAAATAGCACGTAATTTACGAGCAGTAAATACCACAAACTCTATGCAATATCATTGCCTATAATTCTGTTTGCTCATAATTTGAAAATTATTATGATCGCAACATTTTTGTATAAACAAGATATAATTTTTATTGCATTAAATTATCGATTTGACGACTTGATCATTTCTATAGTAAAGAAAAATCACATCCAAATATTGCGAAAAGACGCAAAGACAAAGACGGAAAAATACAGAGAAACTTGCGAAATTATAAATATTGTTCGAATTAAAAAATTGACTTTCGTCTTTATTTAATCTTTAGAATACTTAATTATTTATTTTAGCTGCTTACTTAAGCTATTTTCTTTGTAAGCGTATTCTTGCATGCGCTATTTAGCAATTCGAGTCTCGTTCGCGGTAAAAGTTCTAAATTACTAAACCCAAGTTGTCCTCATTCGGCCGCGTTTATCCGGGAATCGAAACGAAAGGCGATTCGAAATAATTCCGGGAGCGCCGTCTGACGAACGTGCGGGACTACCGCGGAGCATAATTCCGACTGAAATGAAGATTTCAAACGGAATTTGCTTACGTCAGAAATAAAAGTCGTTCTCGACTCTTTCAATCCCGGGATACGCTTCGCGCGCGCACGCCGGATGGAAGGTACGAACGAGGAGGAACGAGGAGAAGCGGATCTAATTTCCATTCGGGCAGACAAAGCGGGAATGCGTCTCGCAGCGGTAACAGGAAAAAAGCGGTGAGACTGCATCTCTCTTCGAAGGAAGCTCATCGTGTCGTCGTCTCCCGCCGTGAGACGCAGACTGATACGCGACCCTTTTTCTCTTTGTCGCCGCGGTGGCGAGCTGGACGCACTACAAAAGACGCGTTTTATTGCAATTCGAGAAATACCGTAAATAAAGGATGCCGTGACGAACGGCGCCGTCTCTCGAGCCACTGAACCGATATCGAGGTTTCACTCTCTGTCGAAATCAACCTTCTCTCTACCATTGATGATATCGTGTTCGTCGTGTTCCCCATACGCAATGATAATCGAATTTAGCGGTTAGTAGACGAACCGCGAGACACCCAATAATACTGTTAACCATCCAATTTTTCAGCTCAAACAATTTACACTTTTCCAAATTTTTCGCATTTTTCCCGCTTTGTAGAATACTTTATCGCAACTTGATCTCTGAAAATGATCAGATTGTTGAATTGATATAGTCCATAACGTCCATAAATAGCCGACCTGATAAAAATAATAATTTATTCTTACGGGACGATTATGTTGGTAATTTATCTTATAACTCAACTTTCGCACGAGAACGTGACATATTCCCTTCGTTTGTTATCGGATAAGAAAAACTTCAACTCGCGCCAGTATCATTAATTTATCTTCGTGTAGAAGATAACCCCCTCTCCCCCGTTAAATTTCGCAAAGGATTGTAACGTGCCACCGTTTCCTCTCCTTTCCCTTTATGGACACGCCAATGGACACGCAAAACCTTCGCTCGACTCGAGAGCACCACTGCTCTGTAAAAAACGAGACAATGTTGAACCGCGTTGATTAATGCCGGCGCTCTCGCGTGATATGTTCGCCCCGAAGTTCCTTTGGGATTTCTTCTTCACGCTCGCACATAAGACACGTCGGGAGGAGGAGGAAGGAGTTTCCTTCTGAAAATCGCGGGGACCCAACCGCGCAAAAATGCGGTCGCGGCTCTGATTAATGTCCGAGGCGCGTAAAATATATCGCCTGCCGCATCGCCGCGCCGCCGCCGCGCCTGCCGCAAGCACGCGAGAAATAAAAAAGAGAAAACGCTTCCGCGCGACTTTAAGCTAACGGACTTCGTACAAAGGACGATAATTACGAAGTACAATAAGGGAGAAATATCGGCTTGCGGTCTTCGTCGAGGAAATATCGTCTCCGTGTTCCGCGGAGTTTCTGGCGCTGTTACAATGTAGCATAATGAATTTAAGGTCGTACGTCTTATTAATCTATATACCTACTGATATAAATTTTAACGAGAAGCGAAATATAAGTATCGCGTACCTACAGAACAGAATTTTACTCAAAACTTACTTAAAAGCGTTCTACGCTCCTTAATTCAACGTTATTTTTAATATTGAGAGTTTTCTGGCGATTTATATAGTAAAATAAGTAAAATACATCCCTATTTATCAGAAGTATTACTTTCTAAAGTTTCTAATATTTTAAATATATATTTAACATTGCTTATATTATACACAATCGCAGTGGGTAATTTTGCGACAGATTGTTCAAGAGTTATTATAATGAACAGGATCCGGATCGGCCAACAGCCGAGCTCGATGAGGCCGAAAGATCACGGATGGGTCAAGGGGTAATAATGCAACCTCTCGTGCACTTGGTGATTGCATCGGTTATTCGCACCGGCCGCAACACCGAAAACGGTTTCCACCACGTTATTACATAATTCGGCGATGCCTTGTCTCGTAATTGCAAGTTACGCTCGTTTTCATAATTGCCACGTATGCGAGGCAAAATGAAAACGATCCGCGGTAAATCAGCAGTTGCCTCGTTACATACAGATATGCTGGACAGCTAGAGATATCTCGGGTGCAGTTTTATTGACAGATTTGACAGCGTTGATTTCTTCTCTTGACCCTCCGTATGGAAATTTGAAACGTAGAAGAGCTCATGGGGTGTAAATTACACACATTATTTATGCCATAAATATTATTAATTATATAGCTTATAATTTATGCTATAAATATTATCATTAAATCAATTAATATTTTCTGCTTTCCGTTTAATATTATTCATTGTTGCACATAATATATCTCAATCTTAAAGTATATTAACAAGTTGAAACTTTAATTTTAATGTTTTTTCGATAATAATCAGTTGTACTGAAGTGAGTTCAGAACACTCGCGTTTTACACGCTGTGGGGCATAAAATACACGCTCCGCGTCCATTGGAGGGTTAATAAAGAGTGTCTAATAGGATCTAACTCTAGAAATATATTTTGATTTCGGAAACATCGCGATCGTTTGTTACGTCGCGACGAGTACCGTTGGACTATTACCGCTTTTCAAGTGTCCCAACTTTTCCCGGTGTATAGCCTCAATCGCCGCAACCTGTCGCCGCGATATTGCGCAAGAGACACGCCGTAAAATACCGACGCAACGTGCGGCCGGGTTTATCGCGCGCGACGTATGTATATTCGCTCTATTAACGAATAATCGGGTCGAACGTCGCGACGATTTTAAATTGATTCGCATACGGTGACAGTTTATCGGTGCGTTCCATCGACCGATAGTGGCTCCCGGTTTTACGGAGAGCAAACCTGTTTCTTTAGTTGCCACATTTAGACGACGATGACGACGGGACATACTCGCGAGCTAAGAACAAAGTAGATCCGCAGGATGCTGAGCGAGGAGGAGGAAAAAGGAATGATATTATAACTGACGTGTGAGAGTGCTCGGCTCTACCGGTTTGCCAACGTTCTTGCGGTCGTCTTATCGCAATTAATTAGATTAAAGTAGCGCGTAAGAGCACAGCGAGAACGTTGATTGAATTCTCTTATCGTCGGTGACGTGAATTTCCGTGGAAAGTTGTAATGTGCCGGTCAAATTTTTAAGAAAATTGCAAGTAAGACGGTGCATATGAAATTGGATTGATATAGGTTTTCGATTTAACGGACAAATGAATATACCGCGTTAATTACTTTATTCGGAAATTATTTTCTCTTATATAAGGAACTTGAGGCGATTTTAGAACTTAGAGAAATTAGGGTAATTAATTAAAAGATAATTTTAATCGGACGGCATTTACTTTTCGAATTATTGTAACGTGCGATGAGAAATACATAATGCGTGAAACATAAATCATAAAAATATTGGAACCAAAATGATACGTGATATTTATTTCTTTAGACTCTATAGTCTTTATACTCCAATATTAAGTTGAATCACGCTGCAACTGATTCGATTCGATTTAGGTTCGAAAGATCTTATGAAGTTCCTGATCTTAATGGAGCATTATTAGATCACATCATAAACTTTCATTAATTTCTCGGTAATTGTAAATATTAACTTTTTTAATGACGACGTTAAAGCGCAGTCGTTATTAACTCGTAGAAGAAAAGAAAAGTTTTATTGGCTGACGATAGTTACTGTAATGTGAAATATATTTTTAGGTGGTGTAAAAACTGCGTAAATCTGCCGCTATAAATTGATCACTTTTAATAGTTATTCGACATAGCTTTCGTAAGATCATGAAGTCCCCTTTGTAAAATATTTTTTCTCGCATTATGTTTTACTTCGAGAAACGTTTCTGAAAATTTGATGAATGAATACAATTTAATTCTCAAACTTTTATTCGTACTGGATTATTATAATCGATCGTAAAACTTCACGATTTATTAGAATAATAACATATAGAAATTTTTAAGTCAGATATTTTAAAATAAATTGGACAAAAGTTATTTTTACGAAATATCATCATAATTTGTTTGAATTACGATTGATACATTGGAGGATATAATCAGTATTTAGACAGAATATATTCACAGGCAAATTCTCACAAATTGCCAACTCTGAAAAATGATATTTTCTGATAAGAGTGCCCTTTTTTATTCCCACATTATGGAGGATAATAGAAAGGCGAGTAGCACGTAAATATTACGAATGAAACAGGTCGTGAGGAAAAGAGAGGGAGAGAAAAAGAAGAAACCAGACTCGTCAGTAAGAGTCTCGCAAGTCGACAAGTGTCGAAAGCAGTACCGTTTGTCCGTCGCGACACGAAGTACATTTTTTTTTTTTTTTCAGAAATAATGCAATTTTTTAATCGATGCAGTCGGAGTCGATGCGCTTAGCATGCTTGATCTATTATTATAGATACATACGTTATACGTTATTATATGCAAAATATACACAAAATGCATAGGTAAGTTCAGAAAAATCGGCAATGGAGAACAACGCATTGCATTTATCAAATAATCAAATCGAGGAATCTATGAAATAGCGCTATGTGATTGAGGTTTCGCAACTTTTTTTTTATTAAGTTACATATTTTACGTATATAAATTAATAAAGAAAGTTTCGGAGCGATATATCTCACATTGCGTACATATAACAAATTAAATACAATATATTATAATCCTAATAGATTGTTAATACGCATCGATCTTTCGATGCGCGATACATAGATACTTAATTCAAGCTTTTAGCAAGAAGGAAAGTGTCGAAGAATCGCTCGAGGTAAAAGAAAAACACAACAAAACACTCGGGGAGCGTCGGGCTGTGGCGTCGCGTCGAGCCGAGTGTTTACGCGGCGTTCCTGGAAAACCGGAGCGCGCGACGAAGTCGGACGAAGCTAGACGTAGTAGTAGGGGTGGAGTGGGACGTGTGTGGAGTAAGAACACTCCGAACGATATACGCAGCCCAATAGTCTTGTCAGTCAACGGTTACCTCTCGTCGCGCGATATTAGCTCGCGGTTGACTCGGGATCGTTTCGCTTCGCGGACTCGGTTTAGCTCCTTCTTATACACACAAATCGCCGCGTGGCTGCACGTTCGCTCACATTCGTCGCAATCTCGCGGGGAAAAGTGACGGGAAACACGATCGTCTCGCGTTACCGCGAAGTGGACTCGCTTGTTGCATCGCGTCGTACTTACAATTTTACACCATCCGACTTGATTGCTCGGTGAATATGCGGCGCATGCGGTGTACCGTCGTTGATTGTTCCGAAACGTGCGTGCCTTGGGCGTTTCGAAACGCAGAGATGGAATTCGAAGGAAACACTGCCTCGTTTTCTTTTTCGTAATCGCGTTTACGTATACGTCGTTTCCCGTTGTTAAAGCTTCGATAAATATCAACGGACCGCGATTCGCAACCGCGATTATAAAAGACGATCATGCCTACCTCGTCATTCATTCATCGGTTATTTTGATTAACGTATAGAACTTCTTTTGGATTCGAAGCAAAAGGCGTTTTCAACCCTTCGGGTTATATAAAGCTAATTATTTCGCTCTGTTAATTTTCTTGGCAAAATTGTGTGTAATTTGAATCTAACGTCCAATCCTATCGGTTATTTTCAAATTCGCAGTTGAACTTTGCGCGCACGCGGTCACGTGACCGGCGCGGGGGAGGATCACGTGATAAACGTCGCGGGCAACTTCAGTCGCTTCGCGCCACTCGTATATCGTCTCGCGTCGTCTAGCGTTGGCGTCGTCTCGCGGTAACTGATGCGTACTTTTCCGCGCCGTTTGCGCTTTAGCTTCGAGTTTTGTGAATCGGGAGTCGGGAGTGCCGAATTGAGCGACGGACGATCCATTTGGGTGAGTTAGCCGGACCGGGTGACGTTGTTCGAGCGCGATTTTCGACCCGGTGCTCCAGACAGAGAATCCGCGGGACGAAGTGTCCATCGCGTGTCCCCCGCATCTTGCGTTATTGAGACAAACATGAATGCGATCGAGCGTCGGGATGGTCGTTGAAGGATTTGAGAGACGGAAACGCGGTCGAGCTCCATTCGTTCGCGACGCTCGATTAGGGCCATTTTAGGGACGTTACGTTTCGAATATCCGAATTTTCCACAGGCGTGAAGTGAAGTGAAGTGAAGTGAAGTTGCGAGCGAGCGCGACGATTTCCATTCCTTAATTCCGGGCGGGATGAGACGGATTCCCGCCGTTCCCGGACGTGCGTCTCGCGTCGTTTGCTTCGAGTCGAGATTACGCGGCGCTCGGGAGTGCCGTACGAAATAACGGAGCGAGATCGTCGTGACGGATCACTCATTGTCAGTGTGTGCGTGTGTGTGTGTGTGCGATCGCAATCAGTCGCGGGTGCACGCGGATGACTGTCTGGAGCGGGAGAACGGCCGACGGCGACCGGGAGGATCGTTGCTTCGCGGGAGAGAACGAGAAAGCAGCGGTGGCGTTTATCGTATGTAATCTATACTCTATTTTTGTATCTTTATATTTGACGCTGAATTAATATATTTGCGGTCTATAAGCGAATATCGAACTATCGAGGGACTTGTGCAATTTAATCATGTTGCAATAAGAAAATGGCAACACATTTATGTCAATGCGTAATAACGAAGAATATTTCGCGTAAAATTTGAAAGACGAAAGAGTTATTTTAAGGGAATATTATTGTCAATAGAGGTATTTATAGACGAAATAGAAGTGATATCAAATTAAGTCTTGTTAGAAAATTTAACATGTCTTAAATTTCGTTTGGACGTATTGAAGATTATCACATGTTCGATGTTTAATAAGTATATTAAATATTTCACAAGTTTATGTGTTGGCAATTAATTATTAAAATAATAGCAATAAATGTATATTATTTTTAAACAAGACTTTATTCCATACAAGATTGGCGGAACGGAGTAAAGAGTTCTTTCTAAAAAAATATTGCTAGAGGTACGAGTATTTGAACGAAATACCGTTATTATTAGGAGTTAGGATTACTAGCGCGTGTCAAACGTCTCCGAACATATACTGCAGTTTATCACGCGTGCGATGTTTAATAAATACATTTAAATATATCTCCGCGAGGAGATACGCGCGACGCGAATTTACGCGTCGGTGATCTGTAATCAATTTTCTGCGGAACTTAATCAAGCCGCGTCTCTCGCCGATGCGGCTTGCACGTTGTGCTTAAACGAGAATTTCTGCGATCGCGCGATAAGAAGATTGGATTTCTTGTTCCGCCGCGCATTTTTCATACAAGTCGTTACATACGATCGTTATTCATGTGCGTCGCGCGGGGTTCAGCGCACTCGCGCCGATGATAAGAGCGGCATGAGCACGCGGGTGTGTTATCGGACGATTTCGCTGATCGGCATTTGTCAAGCCTGAGCGGCACAACGGCACAATTTTCTTTCCGCTTCTCTACGAGATCTATAAAAATTCGAGAACCAATTGCAGCAGAGCTGGGGAACAGCTCTTTTGCCGTATTATATACGTTGGGTTGCATTTCGCGTTAGTCAGTTGCGTAAGACGCAACCAAAAGTAAATAAGATAAATAACGACTCGAGATTATTCCGAGGGAGAAATTACGCTCCGTTTTCTTTCCCGACGAATCTTTTTTATTGCGTAATTTATGTAACTTTTATTAGAATTAAGATCGCGAATTCTGTTCAGGAATTTGCCGGTTGAACGTCTTGTTGTTGACAAAATCGCTTGAACGTGGAAGATTTTTGAAAACGTGCGTATTTGGTAACCACAATTATTACTCGTGCGATTTTACGACCGCAATAATACGCGTTGTGTACGCTATTAACGGGTGACTTTTTCAACGGTGCATCTCGCCGCAGCTTGTCGCCTGAATTTTGCGAGAAGATTGCCGCAATTAGCGAGAATTCGAACATGTACTCCGATAAGATCGCAAACAAACGTTCGCATATTTTTTGTTAAACGGTGCTCTCTCGATATCGTTAGGGTGTGGCAATAATTACGCCAACGATATTGACGCACGGAAAAAAAGATTAGCTACTATAGCAAATTTAAAAAATAGGGACAGCTAACATTTTTTTGCAGCGAGAGCAAAAGGTTTCGCTACCATTGCTAAATTATAGCTCTCTCTGCAAAAAAAAGTTAAGTGTCACTAAATTTGCTACAGTAGCTAATCTTTTTTTTTTTCGTGCGTAAAACGCGCGTTAACGGATCTACGCGTTTGCACTAGCGTCCGCGATTTTACGGCCTATCAGATGACCCACCGATACGAGTCGGAATGTTAACGTTCGAGCGTTAAAAAGTTTTAAAATACCGTGACGATATAAACGCACCGCCGTTTCGCGTCATTTGCATATGCACGGGGATAACGGAAGCGTATCGAAATAGCACGTAGCTATCGCGGTAACTGCGCGAAAAAATCGATATTCGGAATCCGAGTTTACTCGTGTAGATAAATCGATAGGACGCATGGATATGCGTTGTTATATACGAGACAAATCGGTATGCTATTAAATTCTGCGGCGAGTTTATCGCAATTTGACATTTTCGAACAATAAAATTTTATTTTTAGTTTTTATCACTTATCACATATTATAAAATATCACAAATAATTACAGTTGCCATCAGATACAATTTTGAGAACTATGATATATATAAAAAATGTTTAGATAATAATATCTTAATCTTTTTTAGAATTACAATTTCGAGGAAGATCGTTGTTTATCTCATTTATTCTCAATATCTCTTGTATAGCTGTAATACAAAGCGGAAGCGAATCAATTTCATAATTCACAAGACTTGCTTTAGAATTTACACTCAAGACGATGTTCATTCCTTAAGTATGAAAATAAATATACTTTAGAGCTTATAAGTCGAGAACCCGGCTTACTCGCGCTCCGTATTTATTCGTCTAATTTACGACGCGGCGTTACGTCCACTTTTATCCACAACGTGCTTTTTACGTACTTCAATTTAACTTTTTATATTTGCCAAGTTTCCACTCTCGCAACCCATTCGCATGTGTAACACGTTCCGAGCGAGTTGACGCCGCATATTAAGGGTTAAGCGGTCATATCGAGGCTCATCCCATCTCACCTCGCGTATTTTTAGCGCGGCATACATATATACGCGATCACGAAAAGGTATCGCACGGTAAAAAATGAGAGACAGGAACGAGAAAAAAGAGGAGAGAGTAACGCAGGGAGAGTGACGCAGGGGCTCTCTCTTACACGCGGATCCCTCCTGCTTTATTTATTTATTTATTTATGGACTTGATATTTCGTATTTAACCCCTTGGTGCGCGCACCTTCGAGAGCTCGGCGTGCCTCGATCGATCAAGATTAAGCCGCGCCAATCGCGAATTTTAATTTACGAACACGCGTACGCGCGCCCCGAAATTCCGTTACTTTCGTCACCGTTTCGCAAAAATGTCCCGCTGCGCGCTCGCGCGACTCTCATTCGCCCCGCATGCAAGTGGGAACTTATGTAAGTGCACTCTCGGGAGACTTAATCTGCTTTTAGGCGCCGCGCGTCGCGAAACCAAGGTCCACGGTTGTGGCGCTCACTTTGTCACGCGAGTTTCGCCATTCTCGTACTCTTCGAGTACTCAATCTCCTCTCTCTGTTTCTCTCTCTCTTTTAATCACTTCGTTGTGCATTCAAGTCTCCTCTTTCGTGTACACGTTTAACGATGTAATTTATGTGGCGCTACTAACATGTACAAACTGTGTAATTTACGGCGTTACGCGGACGTATTTTGTAACTGACAACGAATCGTAAACGTAACATTGTAGATATATACACATAAATTACAATTGATATCACTTTTCGAAGGGATTTTATTACAGGTTCCTTTTATAGCGATCTCCTTTGTATCAGAATGGAAAAAGAATGGCAATTCATAAATTTTGATATTTTTTTCTAACTATAATATAATGACAAGTGCACACTCTTGAGAAACTCTGAATCTATTCCTTAATTTCTATTAATTCTTTCCGTCAAAAAGTCAAACTTCTAAAGATTTTCTCACGATTTGTTTCTTTAAAAGCATGTTTCTTGTATCTCGATCAACTTAATTCGTATCTCGAGGCGGTTAAACTATATACTCGTCATAAACGGATACATCGATATTGTCCGGGCCGATCTAGTCTCGCATTCCTCGGTATTGGCCGGGGCATTAATCAAGGCATAATACCACGGTTGACCTTATTCAGCGGAGACACTGATCAGCGTTGGCGCCAGCGATCTTGCGACGTGCGAAACTTCGATGTCCTCGATAGTGCATTCGCCAATTCGCTGTGGTGCCTACGTACTCCTTGTCGCCTCGACCTAGAAGTGAAAGTTATCCTTATCGGGATACGCCCATCTTTCGTGCTTGTCGCAAGCGCAGGTGCCTAGGCGTTAGAATTTTTTTTAATTTTCGATTTTTAGAGGATCACAGATATATTTGAAACGAATTTCAACTTCGTATCTTAAGATCGATAGGATGCATCGTTAGACGCTCTACTTTCACCGCTATTAGTTGCAGTGTGTGATTTTTGTCACTAACGTGTAATTTATGGTACGATAGATAGCGGCCTGTCGCGAACGATAATTGCGATCTGAGATGACTTAGGTATTAGATATTAGATTTATTGATAGCTTGACGATTGCGAAAATATATCTTTCACCGGAGGGATACAGACTTCTAATGCTTGACTCTCGATATTAAACCTTTAGAAACGACCGTCGTAGATCGATTTCAGCACCGCGTGCTTGTTAATTAGCGAAAATAAAACGCGAGTTTCAGCCGCGCTGCGAGGCACTCTGATGTCTCGTTCGCGTTGATTTACCCCCGCATTCGTCCCAAACACGGTCACGATAGTGCGCAATTAGCGTCAGCGTAATAGCGGCGTTCATTAACATTAACGATCGTATGGTAATACGAATAGAGAAGTAATCGCGCATTGTTCGCCCCACGGTGCGGTGATAACGGAGTAGGCAGACTCCGGAGGAGGAGGCGATCTCCATCGCAACATCCCACACGAATCCTCAATTAGATCCGCCTAGGAATTGCTAAACTGCGGAAAAGTCATGCATTGTCTGTGCGGCTGAAAATAAAACTTGGCTTAAGGAAGGGAACTTTATTATTAGAAATTGCATAATCTTATGTGTCAATATAGACACATGTGCGTTGTGAAGCGAACTGCGTGTTCGATTTTTTACATTACTTAATCTTCAATTTAATATTATTGTAAAATCAGCATGTATAAAAAATTATTTTTTTTTTCGCGAAATTTAAGGTCATTGTTTATTACAAGCTCTTCATTTTTAATATTACATATACCTTGTCGCATGCGCGTATTCAATCTTTGAATCTGATTTCTTTTAAAGTAAAATTTATTGCACAAAGTTAATTTAAAAATAAGTCAAACTTTTATAGTTATCTAGAATATTATTTGCATGAATCGAAGACTTCGCGTTTTGTATTCCTTGTCTAAATCCGCATAGAAATTTCTCTTAGGAAGAAGCGACGACGAGAGGCGACGAAATCGAATCCCTGACTAGGCACTCGCGCGTAGATCGCTCTAACGCTGACGTTCCGAGATAAATTCTGAGTCATCCGATCGCAGTCACTCTTTACGAACCATAGAATTTATACCTCCGTGGGAACGGGCGAATTTCCATGGACGTGCATTCACCGTGCGTACATGGAAATAATTCTCGCGCCGGCGACACAAATGGACTCGATAACACGGACAGTCCGCGATTTCCAATGTGAAATAGTTGGGCTATATACGTTATTATTGGGAAAGTACAACACGTGAGCCGAGACGTTCGCACATAGGGAAATCGTTGGCTGAAATCGCGCGACTGGACATATCGCAAAAGTTGTGTGAAATGCAGACTGCAATTTATCGAAATTATTTGATAATATAGTTTAAGAACAATAACAACACGATTTCTTTAACATATAATAATATCGTAATTATATTATATACATTCATAATTTGCTTATCTTTGAAATTTGGAAATTTTATTCTGTTAATTTCTTATATTCGCGATTATAGAAATGACGATATTTTAGGTCTTTAGGATTATAAATAATCTATTATGCAATGTGTATGAAAGAAATGAAATTTATTATACGTATGTTGCAAATTACAGTTAAAAAGCTCAGCACTTATCTTTATCGTGTCATACGAAACCGTCTCGTGAACTGTAGCGATCTGCGCAGTCATCTGTGTTTGTTATGACGCAAGATAAGCGACGGAGCCCCGAAGATCTCGGACGTGTTGCGAATGTGCCTGCGTATATCGACGGCGCGGACAATGTCCGAGTTTCGGGCCGCGACGCGACGCGACGTGCCTCTTCGACGAGGGAATGAATAGCGCCCGTGAAAATTTATCAGACATCTCTTCGCGATTTCAATTACGCAATTTCGAAACGAGACACGTCCGACGTGTCTCGGGGGCCGGCTGGTTTCCCAGCGATTGACCAATCGCGCCGAAGGGAGTTTGATCGAACGCAGATATCGCGACGTGTATGCTCGCGCCCGCATTTATATACCACGGCCCCGTGAAGGTAAAGCCCCGTGCCTTACAAGGAGCTAGCGCGAGTCTGTTTATTTTCGAGCACCGAGCAATTATCGCGATACCATCGCGTTCGCATTAAAGCGACGAGACGGGCCGAAAGGCAAAGATCGGGTGCGCGCGAGATGTGGCGCGTGTTGCTACATAAATCGTGCTTTTACAATGTATGAGAATACACATCTCGATACTCGCTACTTTACAGAGAAATTTTACTGTGCAACAACGTACTTTATAACGTACATATGGTAACGTTTTATTTTTACCGACATTTAAGTTTAAAAATCGAACCACTTTCGTTGAATTACATCTATTCGATACTGGACCACAGGTACATAATATTTTCCCTTGTTTTATAGGGCACTTTTTCTATTGCACTTTCATCATTCGTAAGAAATTTTATTCAAATAGAGGATTTTTACGTTTTAACTACGAATTTATAAATATTGAGCAGAAGCGAATATCGAATCTCGTTAATCATTTATCATCTTTTGCATTTTTAATTTGTAGGATATTAGGGGCTCGCCATTTTTATACGGAGATTAAATCCGAAACGCAAAATATCGATTAAGCAGGACTCGATTAACACGTCAGTGTGAACGCAAGCCGTTTAAATGACATCGATTAATCTCCTGCGAAGGAGCAAATAAAATGTGAGGCGGTTGCGCCTCATCGAAACTCAGATTTATCGGGCGCATAACGTTCCTGAGTGCAGATATTCATTAAGTACCCACTCGAGCGACGAGTCGTTCGACTGCTGCGACAAAGGCGCAGCTGCCATTTTAAGCAATTCCTCTTGGTGTAGAAGCTTGCTAATTCGAATTAATCGGCGAGCTAACTATAACATGATGACTAATTTGACTATTCCGTGTCGGAGTCCAATTTCTCATTAAAAAAGCACGAATTTTATTATCAATATATTTTACCTTTTAATCGCGAACAGTCGAATTTCGTTTCGCGAAGTCAAAATATTCATTATTCATTAGCGTTAATCTTACACGGTAGATCTTTATTAATTAAAGTCTTAAAAATTGGTCTTAAAAATTGGGAATTATATATGCTGGTTATAAAAAGAACATTTTATCTTAAATGTAAGAAAATTGACAAAAAGAAATGACAAATTGTCGAAAAGAAGTTAATCGATTACTGCTGAGAAGGCTTTGCATAAAATTGCTGACCAAGCTGGCTCGTTTTACGGTAGGCCCGCATTTTCTGACACGCGTATGTAATTATTTACATGCGTTTGCATTGATCTTCGGTTAAGTGGCACTTCTCTGCTCTTGCACCTTCACGCGCGTCGCGATAATACGCCGTTGCATTATTCATGATATCGCGTGCACGCCGCGACGTAGAATTAGAGAAACGCACCTGCTCTCATCCGGCCGGGTGTCCCGCGGGTAATGCCTGTCCCATCTGTCGTTTCGCGGCTTCGATTAATCGCGATGACGCCATGTCGCTGCGCCGCGGAATTCCACCGACGAATGCCTGCGATCGCCACGGAATTTCAGAGTATCGAATCGAATTCCGCAAGCGTGAACAAGGATGAACAACGTGCATCGCTTTACGATATTTTACTATATTTTAGTTCCATGATGCATTTTTGAATTTGTGAAAGTATTATAAATAATATATTCATTATGTATGTTATCTGGAGGGGGAAAAATTATTTATTATAATATTGCATAATTAACTTTTAAAAGTTGGAGGGTTAATAAAACATAGGAATTTGTAGAGTAATCTCCCACCAGATAAAATAAAATGATCATTCAGCACATTTTCATAAGAATATTATAAATTATAGAAACTAGGATACATAAAATTCTTCAACGAATTAAAAATAAAGATCCATCGATTATGAAAGCGGATAATTTTTAATTAAAAATAATTACAAATACGATTATATGTTATAATTAAAAATACGACCGTCGAAATATAATTGCACCAACATCGGAGCCATCTCATCGTTTTCAATCTATAATATTTATTTTCTCACTCTGCAAAAACATTCTAGTTCTTTCATGTGTCACATTATGCAATCTCAAGTATCAATCATCGGAGTAGTTCAGTAGATTGGTTTCAAGTATTTCCGACAAGATACACGAATCTAATACTGAAGAATAATCTTATTTCTTTGCAAGCTATTTGTAGCCGACCTTCGGCATGATGATTCGTCACCATATATCTTGATCTTATCAGTGTGTATTGTGTAAAGCTGTGCACATATATATATAATAAGTTAAAATCTGTTTGAAAATTTCGATATTTATATTTATTTATATTTGTTTTTAAGCACAGGCGAGATAGATGATATGTACGTGTATATATGGTAAAGGTATAGACACACAAACTTGATATTTATGCATCGCTTCCGATTGAGAATCGGAAATTATTTGTGAATTTGTACGTGTCGCGAGCAGCGATGACGAACGATATAATTGGTTTATCAACTCGAACTAATCGCAATTCAATCCGACGGTGAATGCACTGACACTGATACGATTACGACGCTAAACCGCATACCCTCGTCAGTTCCACAGACAAGATGATTATACCGGTATTAATTGACTGGCAACGGTAGTCTCTTTTCTGCTTTCATCCTCACGCACGTGCGTCCGGTTGCGCGTCTTTATCGAGTTCACGGAATTTACTCGTCGAATCTCGACAACTGATAACTGCACCCGCGAACCATACTTCTCGACAATTGAATATCTATAATGTATGTTGTACATACGTTAATACTATATATATTTATCATTTATAAAGTAATATTTTTAAAATCTTTGTAAAACAAAAATGCAAAAGGATTCTTAATCTGCTTGAATGTGGCTATCGTCTGAACTAGAATCATGAAAAAATATTGAAAATTTAAAAAATTATAGCGATTATCATTATTTTTGTTTTTTTAGCTAAAAATTGGTTTTGTCGTTTTTTTTTAAATTTCTCAAAAATCACTTTATTTTAGGCCCTGTCACACTAAGGGAAACTCCTTGAAATGTTTATATTACATATTAATACTATATATTTTATTCATAAAGTAATATTTTTAAAATCTTAGTTTTTTATTTAATCATCGCTTCTGTTTAAAAACTACAGACAATTAAAAAATTCAAGATATTTTACATTCTTTATGACATTCTTTTTATATTATCAGTATAAAATGTTTTGCTTGTATGCACAGAAATACACATTGAATGGCAGAGAAAAAAGTTTTATATTCTCCAGATATTTCAAAGTGATAAGTTCATATAACAATATAAACGAAAGCCTTGAAGTCTAACAAGCGAAATAACTTGCATATTATACGCAATGTACCTCATGAAAAAGTAATTCTGACTTCATAAATTTTTTGTAAGATTACGTGGTTAAAGGAGAAAGGCGAGGGCCAGTCAGATTGTATTTAGGGTTCACCGTAATTGCGAATTTATCGCTGCGGAGGCGGTAATTTTATTTCGGCACGCATATAAATATAATAATCGGGGCCGTGTTTTCTTGGCTATCAAATTGGCCGAAACTTTCGTAATAAAAAGTTTCGGTGGCCAAGGACGGTCATCACGGCTAAATAACTTATTACCAGGGCTATTACATTACACAGTCGTTCCTTTCAATTTATCGACACGCGTGTTGAGAAAGAGCCATAGAAGCTTCATTTTTTGTTTCTTTGCCAATTAGACTTTAGATTAGATAAACGTTGTAATCCTGATGGCGATGAAATATACGTTGACATTAAGTATGATTAAGGGTTGTCGACACATAGCGAGTTTAACTTTGCAACTTAACTTGACATAATGTGTTCTAATAATTCAATTAGAGTAATTACGAGAGAAATCGGTAAAGAATTTATATATTGAATTTCTTTTTATATAATCGTCAGGTTTATCTTTACACCGTTACTTTTTGATACGACAAAAGTAATCTTGAAGACAATGTAATTTTTGTAAATTATTTAGAATAATGAAATTTATAATGTTTTATATATATAAATATATTTTCATATAATAAATAACATATTTGCTACTAATAAGAGTTATCACTTATAATAAAATAAAAATATGTTATGGAAAATCTAAAAATAATATTTTCTAAAAAAACTGATTATCAGTGTATTACTTAAAAAATAATGAAATAATAGGTAGATTTGGGACGAAATGTGGTCTGTATATTAGAACAAAAATGCACGAGAAGACGAGGTGGCCGAGTGGTTAAGGCGTTGGACTGCTAATCCAATGTGCTCTGCACGCGTGGGTTCGAATCCCATCCTCGTCGGTCCTTATTTTTTTTGTGACATTATAAAATTTTGCATTTAATATAATTATGAATAAATAATTTTTTGTGTTAAATGTTTTTTTTTAAATATTTCTAAACAAATTGATTTTTTATCTCAAAATTCGAAATATATTAAGCACAAATGGCTAAGAATAGATTTATTTTAACGTGTATTTTTATTAAAAGAGAAATAGTAATAAAATGCAATATTTTAATTATGTAATATATGATTTAGATATTTGTTACATAAATGCAATAAAATAAAAAATTATTAGAACACAATAGCAGCAATAGCAAATTGTAGTTTAAACATTAATTTTTTTTACATTTCTCATATTTTGAATATTGAGATGGATAATTAATTTTTATAAAATTAATAATCGACTTTTAATAATCTTGTATATTCTGGATATTAATTCGTTTTAATATATTACATATTTATATATTTTTAATTATATAATTTGTTATTCTGACGATCGATGGATTTTTAATTTTAAAATTTGTTACAAACATTTTATATATATTTTTAATATAATTTCTACAATAATAAATTAATTTCTGCGAAATTATGGTACGTCGATTTACCCAGTTTCTAGGAAATTCTCCCTCAATAAATCCTCGATAGTATAGTGGTTAGTATCCCCGCCTGTCACGCGGGAGACCGGGGTTCGATTCCCCGTCGGGGAGAATTCTTATTTTTTGTAATTTTTCTTCTCACTTGGCGTAACCCTCTTTTAAGGCGTTACAAAACCGTAGAACGACGGTTCCTCTCTTTTTCCAATAAAGTCGGTACTTATCGAAAACGTTGTCATTAAAATTAAAATTTACAGATACACGGTGAAGAAACGTGCGCGGTTAACATTTACTTTATTACAGAAGAAAGATTTCTCCTCATCACGCATGCGTCTCGACTTGAACAAACCGAGCCCGAATTCGCGTAACTCGCGCGGCCGGCGCGGCACTCAGCAACAATCGATAATGCGAGGACGCGCCTCCATGGCTTACAGCGGTTTACAGCGTGGCGTGGTTGCTCGAATCGGTGTTTATCCCACGGCGGCGACGGTAACTCTAGGCTAGAAAGCTCCGTGAGATACGGGCGAAAGGGGGCTCTAAAAGACGCCGGGGCGCGCCAAAAAGACACGGCGGGGGAGTTATGGCGTGTTGCGCGCGGATCGATTGTTCCGCACACAATACACCACTGGCGTTGCTCACTGTCGCTCCGTGGATTTATTGTTGCCGCATATCCTCGGCGACTTAATGCAAAGTTTCACGCGTTTTCTATAAAAAGCATCGTCGGAGGTTTAAATACGGCTCGAGCGCTTAAAAGGGAGCAGATAGCAATTTGCGCGTTAGACGCGATTTACGCATTCGCTCGTACAATTGTTGGAGTACACTGGGTGTCTTAAGAAACGCGTAGGCGCTTCGACAAGATTCGTTGTGCCACTTGTGCCGATAATCCTCATTTTTGTTTTCCCTTAGAAGATTTGGCAACAGTTTTAAAATGATGGAGAGATAACCAAAAATATTTAACAGGCTTAAAAAGTATGTTACATTTAATTATTGTCAAGACGTTCGAAGAGTTTGATGAAATAACTTTCAGAAAAATATAGGCAAGCAATTGAGTTTATAATTTAGCTTGTAATATCACTATGAAAAGCACTCTGATGATTTATCTCTGTCTTTCTCTCTTTATTAGATACATTGCATATTTAATATTAATTAAATCTTAACTGATGAGACATAATAATTGAGGACGTTGACAAATAGAGATAATCAAATTTGTAGCGTAAAGAAAACAAGTAAAAATTATTGTCAGATATTTTTCTCGGAGAACACCATATACATGCACGGTGTTACGATCAGTAATTTTGCGACACTTGCGACATTAATTATTAGGGGAAGTGTCTAGCGGTAATCTTGCTTATGGTCCGTGCTTATAGCCTCATTAGGCTTTCTTTTTATGCGCGCGTTGCGTTTGTATCATGTGATAAAGGGAAATTTACTATGCGCGATAAGGCTGTTTTTATCCGGTTATAATATTCTATTCTCCGAAGTTTCGCGCTGTTTTATGATCTCTTAATTACACACGCAACATTAGGTTTATTTAAATAATTAAGAACGATATGTGTCACGAAAAAAGATATTAAGTTTATGCGCGGAGAGCTCCGTTTATCGCACGTGTAACTGTGAATTAATCAATAATATTTTATCTGCATTAATAATATGAATGAATGCGAATGCGCACTCTGAAAATTAAGGTACTTAATTAGGATTGAACATGGGATGCTCGATAATGAATTCTCATTACGCGAATAGGATAGGATTAATTAAATTTGTAGAAATTACATAATTATATGCATACGCACATATTGTAAATTCTCTATGTTCGCAAGTACATTTGGAACGCATGCATACATTCTATCTTGACAAAAACTTCACGTTCCTACAACTGCCCGGCTAGCTCAGTCGGTAGAGCATGAGACTCTTAATCTCAGGGTCGTGGGTTCGAGCCCCACGTTGGGCGATTTCTTTTTTTTCTTATTTTTTTAAATATATCTTGGAGATCCGTAAAAAATCTATTGTCATTTAGGAAAAACGCCACAAAAAGGTATTTTTGTTTAGTTGAAATTAAAATAATTATTCTTTTTTTTTTGCTTTTCGTGTTACAAGTGCAGTTTTCGTATTATATTCTATTTTCTCTACATCTCTTCAGATTCAAACAAATTTCTAATTAAATAAATTACAATTATTAATTAACAATTAACGATAGAACGAAAATAATGATTGCCATGCCATGAATATTGCATCAAGTATTTGCTTCTCAATTCCGGTAGATTTAACGGAGAGACGTATTATAATCTCGTACGATTACGTCGACAAAACCTGTCGAAATAAAGAAATTAATTCATCATCAGTTAGCAAATGAAATAAGTGGTGTTTGATCAGCACGTATTACGCGCGTATCGAAAAAAATATTTGCCTCCGCGAGGGCTCCACTTTCAAGTTTTGTTTGCCAAACAAGGTAGACACACACGTGAATCGAGAGGTACAGTGTACATCGAGGAGTCGAATGCATGCAGTTTCGCGGTGAAATCGGGAAAGCAAACGAACTGAGCTCGAGGAAGTTGTTGGATCGCAAATATACGGTTGTTCAAACAATTTTACGTCTTACATTGCGCAACAATATACGGCGATGGATGTCGCCGTTAATGGTGTTCTTTTACTTCACCAAGTGGAATCGATTCTTTTTATCTTATAATACGATTCGACAGATAGGATTTCGCACGACTGTCTTCGCGTTTCTCGCGGCAGTTCTAGATGGACATTTGATAAGGAGAGATAAATCGAAGTTGGATATTACATTCGATGGGGCTACCAGATGTAGGTGCGCTATAGTATAATCGCGGTAATAGGAAATCGATAAATATACGTATATATTTTGATGAGATTTGGAATCCACGCTTGAAATTTGTGCGATGCAGCACGCAATAATTACTTTATTGTATAAATATTTTAATGTACATTTTCAGATAAATATTTCATTTAGCTAAATATTATTTATGTTGCATGCAGTATTCCGTGAAATCTCGAGCCACGATGTCTCTTCTTCTTTTTCTCCTTCTCTATCCCTGCATCTCTTGCGGCTTTTATTTAGATGAAATAAAATCACGGATATCCATTTACGTTTGCGACAAGAATTGAACTGGGGCACCGATCTTAAAAGCAGCTTTTCGAACGAGAACGATTGGTTGGATAGTCGATCGACGGCGAAAACGATTTCGTTCATTGACTAGCCTGTCTGGTTTGACCCGGCAAGGATATGACAAAAGACGTGGAAGGGAGAAAGGAAGGATATAGAGCGATGATTGGTTTTCCTTCTGGCTGCAAGTAATACCGCGGTCTTTCCGAGGTAAAGCGAGTCGTTCCGCGACAATGGATCTTGCCGAGCAACACGAATGTATCCCGCGAATTGTCAGGAACATTTCGTTTTCTATCTTTGTCGCTGCAACGATAGAAATAATAAGAAAGAAGATAGTAGCGACTGGATAAGAGTCCTTTTGTCCGCGGATAAAATAATAAATTTCGACGTGAAAAATGAAGATAAAGGAAGATAAATCAACAAAGTACACTTCTAATACTTTTCCGCTTTAATCCATTTTGAAATTGTACTAACGACGAAAATCTCTAGGAAAAATGCTCAATAGTTATCGAAGACTCTTACATCCAGGCGGGATTGACATCGATAATATCGAGAAGATTCCTATATTTAAATTATTTAAATTAATAACAGTGAAAAATATTTGAAATTTTTTTTCCAATTAACAATTATAAAAATTTAATAAATATAAATTGAAAACTTCAATTAGCGAATTAATCCTTGTTTCTAATTTAGTTTAGCTCGTATTTTTTCTGTCATCTAAAAAATGTTTTTACCTTATGAAAATATGTAACGTCCATTTCCATTACGGAATTACTTTTCTTTATGCCACAGGAATTTCTCGTATAAGGGGGATGATGCTCTGCGTGTCCCATATGTTATAGTTGTTTCATCGCGCGAGGATTTGCGGCACGTTTGACATAAAAGGCACGTCGTAAATCCGCGGATTTCGATGAATGGCGCGTCATCTCGTCGCTTCTCATATCCGCGCGATCTTCCGGGTGTCGCAGCCCTTACAAAGCTCGTCAGTGTCGGTCCTTATGCGCCTGTCGTTAATCAAATGCGATTTATGCTTTCGGCGATTCTCGCGTCGCATAACGAGAGCGTAAATTTCACCATTACGACACCCGATGTTCGAGACCACCGTCTGGCAAATACGATTAGGAAGAGAAGAATATTGATCTCGAGGCATAATTCTTTATGTTTCAATATTTGCTGACGTTTCAACGTTGAAAGTATTTATTGAACAGGTGAATAGGTGATTAATGAGAATATATCGGATTTTATTCATTTATTGTCAGTTAATACAGAGATAATACAAAACAATTTGATATAATGCTAGTGATGACATACATCACAATATACAATTTATGTTCCGCGACATTTGTTACGTTGGAAATGCTCGTGCGCCCACCGAGGCTGATTAATTAAATAAACGCGACAGACGTGCCGCGAATTCGCGCGCGAAAATGCAGGAGGTCGCCGCGTTTGATGCACCACGCGAGTTTCACGTAGCAAATTACCTATGCTCATTTAAACGCACCCTACACACCTTTCACCCTGCACGGCAAACCCTCGCACGCGGTTATTTTACTACAAAAAGGGGACATACGCGCGACTAGCCGTTGATTTAATTTAAAAAAATAAAAACGAGAAAGTGAAAAAAAGAGAGGAGAAAAAAAGAGAACAGTCGGAGTTGCATTCGAGGGTCGTCGTGCACGAGTGAGGGGCGGCACGCCGCAAAAGATCCCGACGGAATAAATATGCAGGGGGTGTGGGCGTACTCAAAGACGCATCGCACCCCTCGCGTTGCGACGCGTTTGACGTTGTCGTTCAACAGAGCAACCCCCCCGCCCACACTCGGGCGCGTACTTCAGTCGCGGTAAACGAAGCCCGCGGTAATTGCTGTCGCCACGCCTGTTTGCAGAACTTCACCGCGATTGACGGATGCGCACTTCAGCTTCGGAAAGTTCGTTAATCTTCAATTATCCGGTTATTCTAACGAATAGACGATACGTTTAACACTTGAATAAAATAGTGTATCGGTACCTAACGACTGTTAGGGAAGTGCCGTAGTATGTCAATGGTATAGTATTTATATAGTTTTGTATGCGATGATAGATAGAATTTACAAAAGATATTTTTTAATTTTTTTAATTTTCTTAGGAGTATTAAATACTTAGAGCATTAAGTACATAATAAGGCACTTAAATACATGATGAATTAAAAAAAAAGTCGAATTTTTTTGCTTCTATGACGCTTCTAGCGAAATAGAAAATTCTGAGGACGCGGCACGGGAATTTCTGGGGTTGCAAAAGGGAGAAAGTGCGTGTTTGGCGTCTCGGTAATAGCCAGTTTGCACACACTAGCGGCAGCTGAGACGACTTTTCGGACGTGTGTGTATGTACACACGCGAGCACTCGGATGAGTGGTCGAGCACGTATTGACACATTCGAGCCCCATCGAGTCAGGTTACTCGGCCGAAACCTCGAGCCGACTAGTAGGGTGTGCAAATCGGTCTTACGCGACGTGATCCGAGGTGTAGCCCCGCTTTTGCGACGAGAGGCGCATGCATGCTCGTAGGAGGCACGGAAAGCTCTTGGCGAAGACGGCATTTTTTTGCGCTCTCCCTTCCGGGCACGCTCGGCGAAGCGCGACCGGACGAACGCGCGCGCGGCGCGGCGGTTTTCGCTAACGAGCCGTGAAATGAATATCACATATTGTTCCGTGCACAGCGCGCGCGTCGTACGCGCGTTCACACGTGCGTCCGAAATCGAGAGGAGAGACCGCCAGCGAGCTGTGGAAGGAAAGCGGCCCGATTGACCGTGAAATTCGCTGTCGCCGTCGTCGCGCCACGACGATACTCTCTCGACCGAGAGCGCGACCACGGCGATTATTACACCGGTGTTGCATCTCTCCTCTCGTTGGCGGATCGGTGCATCGTCGAAGTGCATCCGACGCGTCCCTCCAGCGATACGATCTTTTTTTTTTAAACTCGCTCTGCTGAAGCGAAGATGTAGCGGTTGTTATGACTCCCTAAGTACTTTACGTATGCTTGAAACAGCAAACGATCAATTACGTTTATCTAACTTAACACGATTAAATGACGTAATGATGTCGAACCCATTTTATCATGTCCTGTTTATTACGAGACTAAAGTGGGTTCAACAATGAAGGAAATATTGGGACAAGCACGCATGGACAGGATAGAAGACAGTAAACTAGTAAAATGCGGAAAATGAGCACAAGGTAAACTACCCAAAAGATGGAGGGAATGCTGGACATAACATCGAAAGAAACATAACAAGCAAAAACAGGCTTTAGGCCTACCTATATGGCTCTCGACCGTAAGCCACATGAAAGAAAAAGAAAAAGAAATAATGCAATGTCGGAAAGCCTGAATTCTTGCGTTGTAAAAGTGTATCTTGGTATTTTAATGGGTTTAGTAACGCGTGCTTCTGCAGGGATGACTGATCCGCACCGTCATTTTGGGATTAGCGAACCTACAGACCTGAGCTCAATATACTACGGACACTCACATACATTTACACATTATACACATTCGTATGTATACGTTTTTTGTGCAATTAATAAACATTTGAGGAAAAGTTGAAGCATAATAAGGAAATTAGAAATAAAAACTACATCTATATACATATTTAATATACATAATATATAGAACTGGATAGCAAAAATCTTTTTTATATTTCTATTCCTTAATTAGGAAAATAACGTATGCAACGTAAACAAGAAAGACGGGTCTTTCTGCCATCATTCTGATTTTTCTTTCTCTGCGGAAATCCTGCTCCAGTTACCGTTACCCATGCCGCTCGTCCTGAACATCGGAAGTCGATCTTAATATTTTATCGCTCCGCCGGTAGTTCCTCGATAAAATATTCAGAAAGCTGCTCGTCGTTCAGAGTTTAGTGTTCCGTTTGAAGTACTTCATAACTGTTGTATCGGTACAATATGAAAACAAAGTAATATTTAAAAATTTAATAATCAAAGAAGTTAGAATACAGGTTTCTTGGTCAAGGCTATATTTATAAAAAATTATTTTATGACTTATATAATAAAATTAATAACGCGTTGGTTGTAGAAAATACGTATTAAATATGTATACTCTGTATAAATTCAATTATTTTTTATTTTGAGTAAACAAATGTCTTCGATTACTCGTAAAGTAACGGAGAGATGCGGTTTCTTCTCTGAAATTCAAGGAATGTCGGAACTTCCTGCAGTGTATAATTTTTTCTGGGGGAGGACCGGCTATATGAAACCGAGAATTTTGGGTGGCATTACGGAACTTGCTGAATTACGACGTCATTAAAATCTCTTCGCGCGGAGTAACCTGCGAACAATCGTTCTTTTTTCCCTTTCTGTTTCGCTTCGAAATCGCGCGTCGTGGGTGTGCCTGTCGACATCATAATGCTTTAGGTGATACCAGCTATTTCCGGTTTCTGCATCTTTCACGGTTATATACACTGACCGAATCTATTCACGGATAATTCGCGAGAAAGCGTCGTCGATATATCATTTGCGAGAACGTGCACTTTCCGCTTTATCAATCCTAAAGTAATGCAATGGTGCATTCTTGCATAAAATGCAATAATTTAATTGAAATTTAAATTATTATATTTTACTTAATTATTTACATAATTTTTGATCCAAAGATAAATACAAAGATAATTTTCTAGATCCGTATTTATGCGTGATATACTTGTTTAATTAATATTAATATCAATCGTAATCTTAACAATATGTATCTGACTGAATTATTTATTTAGACTAAATATTTATTTTCCATGGCAGCATAATGGTATGCACGTACGAGCAGAATTTGCAATTAATCTTCCTCATTTAATATTTAATACATACGTCAAATACGCCAACGCGATTTTCCGTCACGAGTGAATTTGCATAACGCGAAATTTCGCGGACGGAGATCGACGAACCGTCCACAAATCGGGGAATTAGGTCTGTTCAGGCTATATTCGCGTTACGCTGTCGACTTCGGTGAAATCGCCGGCTCGCGGTTATCGACATCTCGTACACGGTGCAATATACGTCGCGTGTGTTCGCCAATTCTCCAGGAATTTTCCGCTCGGGGAAAATCCGCCTAGGTCAGATTATTCCGTTATCGTGGAGTCGACCGATAACGTCCGGCGGCACGTCGGGATTACCGCGTGCACTTTACGGAAGTAAAGCTTACGCGGCGATATCGACTCCCGATGACATCCGATAATCCCGGAATATAGCCAAGAGCGAACGTGACTCCGAAGGAGAGGACGCTCGTATAAATCACGTTCTTTAATAACGACAACGGCAACGGAACGTCGCGTCGCGTCGCTAGGAACAAGAAAGATATTTGTGTTGACGTCTAATTTGTTTTGACATTTCCGTGATGATTCAGTTTTTTTAACTCTGTCTTTTAAATCATTTTCAAAATATCTTATATAGTATCGTGTGGCTATAATTTAAATACTTTAACATAAACTGGGACAGGAATATGATCTTTAAAATAAATCAAACTTACCAAGCTACATTAAACCCAATATTGATTACGACTGTGAGGAAACTGTGAGAAAACCTGTTCGCTATATCTATAAGTATACTATAAAGTACAAAAAAAAAACTTGGCTCAATATATAGCTCGAAGGCTTTTTCCGTGTATTTTACCTTGTTACCGCGCCTATATTTTCTATCCGACATTATACTCCGTATGTCAAGCGGCAAAAGTAATCGATCGATCGCGAGAGTGTCTTGCCATTCAAGATATTTCTGACTTTCGACGAGCGAGTCAATTTTCCCGTCGACCTCGTGTGCGCACACACGCCTGCTTTTAATCCGCGACTGAAAAGAAACGCGGGCAACCCCCCCACCTTCCCCCTCCGGGCGGAAAAACCGGGCCAGCGTCTGCGGCTTCCGGAACGAAATAATTACGTCGCACCGCGGCATTATCCGCGGAAAAGCTGGCGCAGCTTCCGCGCGCTGGATGCCAGCCAGGATAAATATCAATTTTACGACGTCCACGGATACATTCTCGTTCGCCCAGCCGAACTCGCGCGTTGCCGAAATCCGCGGCCCCTGGTTTGATTTACGGCTGCCGATCCTCGAGTGTGCGTCACTGGAGTTTAACTCCAGAAATACCATAGCTATTTCTCCATCAGGTAAAGAGGGATATACGATACGCGTTTTTCCATAAAAGTATCGTATCACGGTAAAAGCAGGCCTATAAGCTCTAGGGTATAGAATTTCTGTGACGACTACATCAGATACCTTTTGGACGTTTATCCCTCTACATAAAACGAGAATCGTCTTTCGAATATGCGTCGCAAGTGCGGAGTTTTCATTAGTTCGTCTTATTGGATTATTCTTTTTACTTCGACTAGCCTCCGATCCTTTCCAGGACACAAACGCGAACTAGGTACCTCTATACACGTACGCAGCCCTCCGGCGTTACACCCGTAGCTTTACGACTCTCGTAAAAGTCGTTTGATGGCGGTGGAATTTTTTTTTTTTTTATACTGAAAAGTAGGATTTTATACGGACAAGTGCAGGCCGTCAGAGAAAGCGGGCTGAATAATTGCGCGTGTGGCGAAATAAATTCGAACTGCTCGGATATTAAGGATAGCCAGCTCACGTAACGCCATTGTTATACGAACTCACCGTTACGCACGCATTGATAAACACAAAGTGGAGCAATAGAAGTTTGATCGACGTAGTTCCGTCTAAATAATTAAGTGTCTTTTGTGTCGAAGTCATTTTGTGTTTGTTGCATGCTGAAAACAATTATGCATTGTTGTAAATTTTTATTACTATTGTAATGCACCGTTAAATATTAAAGAATAAAATTTACTGTGTGTCGAAATTTGTTATTTTAACGCAAAACAGTATTATTTTAACTCCACTGGTTTAGTTTT
>NW_020222931.1:0-3029 GCF_003070985.1 Temnothorax curvispinosus | reverse complement strand
TATATATATATTTGGTATGTCTTTACTCTTTCTTGTATTCAATCGTTTTAAAATTGATTACAAAAAAATATTTTATTGTCTAGACAAAGAAATAGAAATATACCACATAAAATATTTGTAATTGAAAATGAAGATATTATTATTAATGTAATTGTTCGCGAAATCGCTGATTAATCCCGGCGATGGAAGCGGGATGAGAAGGACGCGCGTGGAAGGTGTTAATTAATTATTCTGTAATATAAAATGTAACTCAGAACACAGTCTGAGCCGTCTTTAATGCGAGAATAGATATATACAGTCTGACCTGAGAGTGGTGGGCAGTCTTTCGGAGTTCACTAAACATAAGAAGTCTTTGTATAAGAAGTCTTTGTATATCATTCGTGAGTGGGCGAGGCAGTTATATTAATTGCCCTCCTCGTGATGATTAGCCCGTGAGCCGGTAAGACACGTGGCGGTCGGCACTCGCGCACATGTGAGCCTGAGTCGTCGTGTTGATGTACCCGAGTAGAGCTGGGTGAGCGGTCGCTTTACATGTTAATGCAGTATCTCGGCAGCTATAATCACTGCGGTGGGCACTTCAATGTGTAGTCACAATCAAAAATGCACAGAGCACACGTCGTGTGTCTGATCACTGCGCGGCCATTTGTACGACTCTGAATATTGCGAGGAAGACGTTGGCGATGAGCGCGCCCGTGCGTGCGCAAGCTGCCGCGGTGATCGGGCGTCGATACCCGATCGATGCTGCCATCTGATCGGACGGCGCAACGTTAACGGAATCTCGAACAGTAATGTAATAAATAGTGCATTTAATAATACAGGAAAGTTCCCTATTATGAAATAGGTTTCTAATATGAGATAACAGGGTTTCTTTTAAACTATTAGGTCCTATCTGGGCCTATTAATTTAAAAGAAACCCTGTTATCTCATATTAGGAACCTATCTCGTAATAGGGGACTTTTCTCTATTAATAATAATTTACTTTTATAGCATGCCTACATATAACAAAATAATACTAAAAGAATAATATATTATTATATAAGTGTGTTAATTGCTTAGTGCTTGCATGATTTTTTAGAATCGGATTTATAAATTTACGTTTCTTCACTAACAAAGAGAGAGAGAGAGAGAGAAAGAGAGAGAGAGAGAGAGAGAGAGAGAGAGAGAGAGAGAGAGAGAGAAAAGAGCAACATTTATTTTGCACTAAAATTTCCTTAAAACAGTAAGTGAGAGAGAAGAAAAAAAAGATAAGAAGAGAAAAAGAGTAAAAAAGAGAATAAGATATTTATAAAATAAAAAATATTAATGTAATATGGTGTAATGTAATAAATAAATAATGCAATTAATAATGTTAATAATACATATTTTAATAATATACATTAATTTTGTTTTAAATTTTACGGAACTTTCTATTGACGTTTTAAAAACTCTACACATGTCAAATATTTACTAATATCTTGTGAACAAGATCTACATTCGAAAATCTAAGGTTTTTTGTTCAGGGGATTGATCATGTATCTTTTCCCCTAGAACGAAACGTGAAAAGTGAAAAATTTATCTCTTTCTATTTAACACCAATAGAAAGAGATAGTTACATGAAACTTTTCACGTTTCCGCTCTAGGGAAAAAGTTACATGATCGCTACCCTGATATAATATTATCCATAGAAGTTTCAAATTACGATTGTTTTAAATAATATTCGTAGGCCCGTGTTCATAGTTGAATGGTCGAATCTTATTTCAAGACTGTCTTAAATAATGTCAGATGCTAATACGGCTCTATAGCCAGTGTTTGGAGCTCACGTGTATATAGTTGCTGCGTGTATACATATTAGTCGCTAAGTTGATTGTTTGATGTTCGCGTTACCTATTGGTTGATAAGTTGCGTCTCGTATCATTAGTCAAACATTGTTGAAGCGTTGCCGTCGGCAACCTGAAATTCGCGTTTAGTGACTCGCGCGGAACGTTGGCGGATCGCGATCGTTAGCATGTCAATCTTTCGCGCGACTCACCCGACTCGTGCTGCCCGCCCGCGGGTGGCCCACCCAATTACTGAAGCTATTGGTACTCACTCGCGCCGCAATTCGCAGGTGCGTGAGCCGAGGAGTACCGAAGCAGACACTCTCATTTCGGAGGTGATCGAGTCAACACTCACCCTTTGGACATCGCCGAGTCGACTCGCTTTAACGTGCCTTGCTTGCTTGCCTCGTCTGCCTGCACATCTTGCTTGCCTCGTTTGCCTGCTTATTGCCTGCCTTCTTGTTTTCCCGCAATCACGGAGGGCTCGCGGCGAGACGGAAGGACGAGAACGACGAAAAAGCACCACCCGAGAGGGCACCGGGCAACGAACGGTGAGTCGCTTGCTTTCGTTTTGCATTACGTTACATATCGCGAGGGGATTGCCCCTCTGGTCCTTTAGCCAGCATTTAGACCAATTCGCGAGTCCGGGGACGGTCTTACACCCCCCCCCTCTCCGAGCAGCCGGTATTCATAATCGGATCTTATATTTAAGACCGTCTTAAGTACTATCTTAGGATGACTGCATTCCGATATTCACTGCAAGTACTAGGGCTCAATCAATAATCATGAATCTTTACACGTGAACCTGATTTTACCTATCGATCGGGACGTTTTAAAAACACTAAAATAAAGATATAATAAAGCTCCTTTTCTTTAAGAATTTTCTGAGATATTTCAAATATCATAATATTCTAATATAAAATATAAAATATTTAGTAAAGTATTCACTTTTTGATGATTTTACCTTGATAATTTTATATGTAGGAAAATAAAAGGAATCAAATGTTGTAAAAAAGAACAGAAAATAGTATATTGTAAAACTAGTGGGAAAAGTGATTGATTCTGAATGAGTGTGAAGTTGGTCGCACGAGCGAAGCGAGTGCGACCATCATACTCATTTGGGCTCGACCACTCTTTCCACGAGTTGTTCATACTATTTTTTCTAACAAGAGCGTGAAACAGGCCGCTTTTCGCGCTTGTTTTACAATTTTATTTCTCCACTAGTTGAGAAAT
>NW_020222930.1:0-1477 GCF_003070985.1 Temnothorax curvispinosus | reverse complement strand
TTTTTAAAATTCATATCTTTAGTATATATAGCTAGAGACCCTCTAGTAAGAGTTTGGACACACGTCCCAAACATGGCGTTTTTTGTACAAAGCCACGCAGTGAACACCAGGTTCCAGGTTTGTGTGTCCAGACTCTGACTTGAGGGGGTCTCTATATATAGTCACGTATTTTAAAAAATGTACGTTGTTTTTGTTTAACCGTTAAACGTTTATAGTATTTGTTCGGGCGCGCAATAAACGCGCCGAACGAATCGCCGAATCCGTTCCGCGAGAACGCGAGATAATTACGAATGGCTTCGTTCAGCCCTTTAACTTTGAGACGACCGGGGTTTCAGTGGAACGCGGACTCGATCGCTTGTTAGGAAGTTGAGTGGAAGGCCCAAAAGACAGCAACTGATTTATAATGCATATAAACTTTATTCGATATAATAAACGAAACTGACGAAACGTGAGGTATACAGGTAAAGTAGTGCGAATGCACTCGGCGCGCTGTGCCTTATCGTTTGAAGCGTTTTACATAACGTGCGAATTTCCCGAAACGCGGTTTTATCTTATTTTATACTCCTTCGGCACGGTCCGTGACGTTGTATTTGCACGCGGGTGGAAACGCGATCGGTATGTGCGAATACCCGGGGCGATGGCTACGAGAACCCTCGGTACGAGGCTGAGTACACTCGACCTCGCTGAACCATGGCCGTCGGGAGTATGTTGGATGGAGTTCGGGAACACTCTGAGAACCCTTAGTAGAGGCTCGGAACACCGGACCTCCTTTTGCGTGTACCCTGGGATATTGAATGGGGTAGGCTTCGTCGAAGGCAGCACAGAGCCGGAGCTAAGACGAAGTGCCGGCTCCTGTCGGAGCGCTGGCTTATATACCGCGGCGCGGCGGGTTCGTTGGAAGGGAGGCCGGCGGTCGGGCGAGCCGCGTGGGGATGCTGACGCCCGCTCGCCTTCGGCGCGGATCGGCTTCTTCCGGCGGTTCCAAACTTATCGAGCATTTTGCGTGAGACGCAAACGAAAAGTATATCGCAGTACATATAACGGTTAGATATACGTTTTTACGACAATCGATTGCGGGAATCCCGAACAGTATTGATAAATATTATTTATTATAAATGTTCTACTACGAAATGTATTCCATTCAACGTGTATATTTATTAATATTTTAATTTTTTATGAGCTGTTATCTATAGAAGAGAAAATTATAATAATGTCAAAATAACGAGAAAACGATCGACTCATAATAGAAAAGTTAGTTTTTTTGTTATATTTTAATGTTATTATAATTTTCTCTTCTGACTCTGACCGAATAAAGAGCCTCGAAATAAAATGAGCTTCGGGCTCCGAAAAGTCACCATCCGCTTCTGTATTTATGTTACGAATTTGTATACTTTAACGACGTAACGCGTAGCATTTTACGTAAAAGTGTTTACGATCTATGGATCGTTTTTAAAAAATATATTTTCAATGTATTTCA
>NW_020222929.1:0-4680 GCF_003070985.1 Temnothorax curvispinosus | reverse complement strand
TATAAAATTCAAAAAGTGCAGGTTTATTTTCACAGACCGAGGAGCGACAGTTTCTCGTCATTATGGCCATCATGTATGTCATCGTGTCCGGGTCCGGAGAGAAACCTCTTTGCGACCGGCTTATCCTCCGGGACTATATGCGTGTTCGACTCGAGATCGAGAAATAACCCGATCAGGCATTACCGACCTAGCACTAGTAACGTGAATATGAGGCTGGCCATGAACACGGAATACATCCTGTCCACCAGCGAGGACGCGGTATTCGTTTGGGATCAAAGAGCCGGACGGATCATGAAGTCTATCACAGTAATGTCAAATTTTAACATCGAGAAACGAGACACGATGTCGAAGGTGTACTTTTTAGTTTCCAGGTAAACCGCACCCTACGTGTATAAATATGCGACGGGATTTGGTTTTCGTTGGAACCTGTAGAGATTTTTTCTCGAAGTTGCACGTGCTAAATGCAAAGGACGATTTCAAGCTAGTGAAATCTTATTCCACTGAGCATACGGCAAGTATAACTAGAGTGCATCTGACGCACGAATGCCTGATAACAAGTTCCAAAGACGGTACTGTCAAAATTTCGAGCCTTACGGATCCGCCAAAGCCCATCGCTACTTTATGTCCAGAGATCAGATGTATCTTCGACGTGAGTATCACACGTATAAGATTTGCTGAAAATATCGTATCATTGGTAATAAGATAAAACAAGTATCATTGTATCTATCGTATGTATCGTATCATTGACTTTGAAAAAAAATTCGTTAAACATCAACGTGTAAAATAAAAAATACAGTTTGATAATTAAATTTTTATTTACATTTAAACTTTGAAATCAGATTTTATCGATGTTTTCCGAATGTAAGTAAAATCCTTAAAATTGACAACATTTTTCGTGAATTTTGTTGAATATTGTATGTAACTGTTCGTGTGTTTTATGTTGCAGATGGACTATCTGAATGGCACTCTTGCAATATCCGGTGATGATGGTATCCAGGTTATGGTGCCCGAAGTTGACGTGTTCAACGAAACGCAGTAAACGGAAAGTTTCTATGCGTGATCTATAGCTATTCTACAGCTGTATTTTTTTTATATGTGATGTATGTTTTTAGGTTTTACTAATTGTAAGGTACTATTCGAACGCGTCTCTTTAATGTACAATGTAATATGTATACCTATACCATTCTGCAAAATTAGAAGTTCAAAATTTTTTTGAGTAAGTTTTACTAACATCGCTTGCGTTTATAAGCTGAGCCATAATCATAGTTATAATTATAAACACATCTCATAATTATTGCGTAATCATAATAGGATCTTTTATATTGAGAAGAAAATAAGAAAAAAAATATTTTTTTAAAATAATATATATATATAAGTGCCATAAGTATTTAAATATATTTTATTTTATACATTGTATTATCGTATATCACATTTGTTGTTTTGCAAATTTTTCTGATAAGGTGTTTTATCTTAATATCATGCATTTTCTTCTCATGTAAAACTCTGCGCTTGCAGACTCGAGAAGCGACGCCGTGTAGAGATTCTTCGAGTGTACCAGAGAGACGCTTGTTTGTAACATTTATAAATAAAAGTACATGTCGTGTATTCGAGTAATAGGTAACGCCCCTTATCCTTTTTTCGATCGCTGGGAAAAACACCTCTTCCGAATCGTCGCAGGTCTTGTGCGGAATGGAATTTAAAGTCTTTAGAATGACGCGTGATGTTTCGCATTACGTTCCTATTGGAATTCTTTACGTCGCAACTCGATAGACACCGTTAATTAAGTTTATTAAATAAACATGCAAATTTTTAATTATTTCACTCATTATGAAAGAGTCGAATACAGATCGATCGAAATACGCACACTTCTTTCGCGACACCTTGTATAGGTGGCGTCGCTTATGTGCGATGCACGTGGGTGCATGATGCACCGGATATACGGCGATTCTTCCGTGTTTACACCAATCACATCATCCTCAGTCGCATTCGTTGAACTACCGAGTCAGTCCCGAGCAGCGATCGAATAGAACTATTCAGATTCGCCGCGAAATAAAATGGATATCGAGAATGCAACCTGCGCTTACGACGGCGAGGAAAATACACAACTGTCACACTGCAGCGTCTTCCGGTGGAGGTTTGTATAAAAAAAAAATGAAAAACGTTGACACCCGTGTAACGTGTGCCTGCGTACACGTGCACGAAATTCCTTTTTTTAATCGACGCTATTATTGCATCCGTTAGGCACGCATTATGGAACTTTTAAGAATGGATTCCAATCAGAATTATTCTATTTGTTGCAAAAAAAGCACAATAGAAATCTAAAAAAAGGACTAAACAATTTCGATTGGAATCTATTTTGAAAAGTTCCGTAGTAAGAGTCGCTTGTCGCAGGAGTAAAGGGTGTTGTAACCAGCGACGGTCGACTCTCTCTTTCATTCTGTCTCCATCTCTTTCGGAGCGTTTGTTTGGTTGTCATTTAATTTTTTTATTTTACTTTATTTTAGATATTCCTGCATATTTATTCCTTTCTAAGATGGGCTTACGCTGGTACACGGTTTGAGCTTAGTGTGCACACGGTTCTACCTGATTTTAAAAGATGCAAACTCACAATGGAAAGCGCGAATTAACCATATATGGCTGGATGCTAGCTACCCGATCTTGCCTCCCGGTGAGTTCAAATAATAGTACCTTACGTCTTGCACGATATTTCATAATATTTCATAATAATTTCATAATTCATAATTCATAATTTATATATATGTAATTTATAATAAAAGTATTTCAATTATTTAATATGTATAATATTTTATAAACCCAACACCTTATATGTATATTAATAAATAATTAACATTTTTAGAATGTAAAAATAACATTTTTTTATATTTTATATGTTTTGCAATTATTATATAAATTATTACATTTTTTTTAATATGTAAATATGAACTGTTTAAAAAGTTACAAAAAGTGGTCAGTTATAAATGACTAAATCTTTTTCTAAGGTATGTAGATCTCCCGACTTTTAGTATACGGGAAATCAATTTATTTTACTATGAATAAAATAGACGTATTTTTTACAATATATCCTAAACACGAGGATAATATATTTGTAAAGTGTTCCAGCGTTCACATACAGCATATACTTCGGACTCCAAGGAAAAAACGAAGTAAACAAAATTTTACTAAAAGTAAGCAAATCCTCAGATAAAAATAAGTTTAAGATACGTCGTAACGGAGGAGACACTCGACGGCGGATCTTGTGATTCTTCTGAGTTCCTACGACAAGTTTTTGTGCAAATTGCTCTTGACAACCAAGTGAACAGAACAAGAATACGAAGGCCCGCTGTTGATCCTGACCCTCGGAAAAATTTCGTCACGCAATCGGTACCGATAGGATTTCGTGCCGATGCCGTGCGTTAGCGTTACCACAGTCCACATACAACTTCTCGATTTTCCTTTACTCGCACTCGACACTTTTCGCGCCAACGATACCTCAACCCATAGCTACCCAGACTAGATAGTCAATCATAATAGTTTATCACGGCGCGGGCGCCACTACGATCACCGACGCTTCTTGTCCATTGGCTCCTGCATATGGGACGCGGAAACGCTTGCCGCGCGGCAATGAGCGACGTCGAGACGCGTCGAGACTACGTCGAAATCATATGCGCAGTTATTCCCACTTTTGTTATAGAGTAAAATCAACGCTCTTTTTCTGTAAATTTTTATTCCCATTTCTGTTAAAGAGTAAAATTAACACTTTTTTCAGTAAATTTTAACACATTTAATAAATACGTTCAAATTGTGTTACTTTAACATATTTTTTTAATTATTTCAATAATTTTACATTTTATATTTGTTAAGTTCAATTAACATAGCAGACATATGTTAAATCTACACATGTATGTGTTGATTATTTTACACAAAAATTTTAACCAGCAGATTTTTTCACAAAAATACAAAAATTTTCCAACAGTGTAAGATATAAAAGAAGCTAAAGGCAAAGTGGAAAGTGCGGCATTTAAAGTGTTACGAGCTATTATCTCTGAAAGTATGCATCGTACCAAAAAATGTCTTACAAGGGGACAACCAACCCTTGACTCCTTTAATTTTACTAAATTTTTAATATGTTATAGTACACCTCATTCACTTATGAATCATCATGAATGATCAATAACTTATAAAATATTAATGTTTAAAATTCTTTGTGTGCGTAATTGTTTTAAAATTCTGCAAAGCAAAGTTTACTTATGTATTATAGAATTATGATGACATTACACAAAGAAGTACATCAAAATTAACAAAAATATGTTAGATGACAATTAATCTTTGGTGTTAAAACTTTTAATTTGTACACTATTAATATTATAGTCACAATGCATAAACGTTTTTGATTGCTAACTATCATAGAAACACATTACTAATTTGCATCAAGCGCATTTTATGAATGCAACTTTTCAAAAAAATTTTTTAATTAATATTTTATAAAGTATAAACTTATTACGCATTGGAGTTATTGTACCTTGTATTGGTAAATGAGATGTACAGAAAGGTATATTTATTAAAAACCCAGCGGCCAATGAGTCAGTGCATTATACCATACATATAATAAATATTATTTTCTGCATTGACGATAAGAAAAATATCTTTAATCAAGGAATAATTTCAAATCTTTATTAGCTC
>NW_020222928.1:0-3824 GCF_003070985.1 Temnothorax curvispinosus | reverse complement strand
GATTCTAGATATAGGCAGGCCAATCACCTAATTAAGCCTCTACCAGACCACCCCTTCCTTCCGCACTTTCTACGGGGCGATCTAATTATTGTTTCACGAGCGCTTCTCGCAAAGGACAATTCTTAGGGTTGTCGCTTTTGTGCTTTATCTCCTTTACTGAAACAACTGCGAGATTACAGGAAGCTTCGGCTCAGCCAGAGAAAACCCGAGTTTACATTTGGGTATCTTAAGATCCGCTTTGTTGAAAAACATTAATAAATAAAATTAATGTTTTACATTAAATATATAAATTGATACGCATACTTGATGAAACTTTAATTATAAATTAATTGCATTTTTATGGGGAAAAAGAGATTAAGAATACACAATGTCTTAAAATCTTTGATTTTAATTCTATAATGACAGATTAGCGATTTTACAGAAAATTTTTAAAAAGGAGTTCTTTATTTTTTAATATTTAATATTAATTAACAATTTAATATTTAATATTAAAAATTATCATACCTTGTGGAAAAAATTTCATAAAAATATTCCATTGAGCAGTAATGACGAGCATATATTATATGAAAATTTTTGGGAACATATCTGGGAAAGTGTGTGTACATCAAAGAAAAACATGCGGTAAGCTTTGGGAGTGATTAATGAAGTGCCGTCGACAAGGTGTCGATCCTTTTTCGCACGATGTAACGTCCCTCAGGACAGATATTACCCTCACAAAAACCGAGTACATGGTACTTTTTTCATCACGACTTGCGTTTTATCCCTAATTGCGCGATTAATCAATAGTGACATGGGCGTCTCCAAATATATCAAGATATTTTTAATTTAATTTAATTAATATGCATTATTATACATTTTGCTTATTTTACATATTTTTAAATGCGGGAAAGTAGTGACTTTTGCTAACTAAAAAAAGTTGTGTTAGAAGATGCGTTAACGTTTACTTATAAAATATTCATAGTGTTGAGCGTATTCCGATAAATGCATGTTACTATGATTTCGTGCACGAAATCTTCCCTCTCTCGATAAAGACCATTAGGAAACAGATCCGTCGATGTTTGCGAATTCTGCATATCGGGTTAAAGCTCATGCCGGCGGCAGCCATGCGATAGGATGTGCCCGGAATAATGCAATCACCGTCAGTAGGAATTCCGAATATCGGCACCGCGACGTGCGTTCTGTTTGACGAAATTCAAGACATTCCAGGGCAACAATGCTATCCGTTGTTTCTGATACCTCCTATTTCGGGGCGATGCCGAGTAACAAACCGTAGCGACATGGTACGGTCAAGAAATTAATTGGATCTCTGAAAACGGTACAAAGCAAAACTTGGTGGGGAGGAGGGGAATACTTCGGACGAAAGTGAAAGGAAAGTTTAACATATTTCAAGCAACTAACTCACACTGTGTTCACTGTAACTTTTTTTTTATATATTGAACGTAACTCTATATCATACATAAACGTTATTTATTGAATATACTGCCTTCTAATATTATTGTGAAAGTATAACTTTCTCAAACTTTGGCGCTATACTTGCTTCAAAACTTTTGAAGTGATCAGTAAAAATTTCTAAGCTCACGATTTAGCAATTTTTCACGGAAGGGCAAGTTTAAATCGCTACCGCCAGCGTATACTGACGGTTAACTTTTTCGTACGTTTTGTGACTCGACGTAATATATGGTGTATATACATATATACCGAGTAGAATTTTCTTACTTCGTCCGAAACTTGATACCTGTACTCCTCTCTCCTCTCACTCCTGTTTTGCGAAGATTTAACGACTGATTTAATCCCGCTTGTAACTTAATTTCGCGTTGCTAAAATCGACGTACCGCAATCAGCGTACATTGGCTCGCCCATTAAAATTTATAATGTTTAAAACCGTGCCTGTGCACCACTTTGAAAATGATCATGTGTTACACACGAATTTTAGATAAGGCAGGAAACGAATACTGTCCGCGATCTAAACATCGCACCTATAAAGTGGGTAAATGTCAGTGCCTATAAATGCGTATAAAATTAACGAGGAAATGAAGCGCGAGCGGTCGAGTTACTCTTCGTTACGATGGCGCCGCGCTGCACCAGCGGTTTTGTGAGTGATTTTATGGCTGCGTCCCGGCGTGCTTTACGGCTTGATCCCTGATCCTGAAACATGCCAAATTACAGCACCATCTCGGTTTCTCTCTCTTACCCTCTCTCTCTTTCTCTCTTATTCTCTTTCTCTCTCTGTCTCTTTCTTTCTTTCTCGCTAGCCGCCGCGAGAGCACAACGGGAAAGAGAGGAAGATTGAGAGGCTCTATCGATCTTGCGTTTCCTTTGGACGCGGACCAATAAAAGCCGCGAGAGGTTTGAAGCGTGTCCTGCGACACATGCTCGACGCTACAACTGGGATTTTCAAGGTTTCTGTCGGATACTAAGCCGCTTTATAAATCCAGTTGGGATGAAAAATTATTCAGACACGATTGTCGGTCACTTGCGAAGTAGGTACCATACCTACAGAAAAGCCAGCAAAAAGGTAGGGTTCTTTCAGTTTTTCATATCTTTTTTTCATTGCAAGCCAGGAAAAATTCCAAAAATAGAAAATTTTATGTCGACAATATTGTTACCGGTCAGTGCATTTTGAATTACGGTCCTCAAAGTAATAATCTGCGATATCTAAATTTTGTCATGTACTTCAAAATCAATTGCAATGTTTAATCTGCATTCTGTTCGCGCTCGCGACAGGGTTTCATTTTTTTTTAACGGTGCGGAATATGAGAATTATATTTTGATCCGCATATTTCGTGTGTCACGGTTTCGAAAATAATATCTCTGCAGTAAAAAGCGGAGTCACGAGATCGATCGTTCTGTGCATTTTTCAGCTGGAATTTGGAAAATGCAGCAGTAGAGGCAAATCAATACGTGTCCCCAAATGAAGGGGGTGGGTATCGCGAAACGAGTCGGCAGAGGCGAATTAGGGTAGCGCGACGTGGATTGATTCTGAATGAAGCGGGACATGTCTCGTGTAATCCGACGACAGGTTACTTAGCGAGCGGCTACGTAGACGGATATGTAGGCGCAACAATTTAATTACTGGCGGATATATGCCATGCCAGACACGTTTCTCATAACGGTCCCCCAGCAACCGGCTGATTACCGCGCGCGCTAACTTTGCGTCTCGGAGACGTCGGCACTTCGAACGGAAGTCTCGCGCCGTAGACGAAACGTCGTCGCTTTACGTACGTCGCGCCGTGAAGCCTAATTCTGCACCTAAGTTTGTTATATTTTCCATGATTTATACGGTTACTGCGTAAGGTAAATGCGTGTTCTCAAAGCGATAAAACTTCTAAACTCGAATTACCGTGCAAACTGCGGCTTATCCGTGTAAATGTCTATTTATTATTTATTAACGTATAATAATTAGCGATATGTAACATCCAGAATGTCCCTGGTTTATCGCATTTCCTATCGTCATACAAATCTTTGAGCAATTTAAAATGAATTTTTCCTCGATAAAATTTGCTTGGACATTCTACTTTTAATATTTTTTTATCATATTTTAATTCTTAAAAGTAATACATTGAACTACTACCTTGAGATTTTTGTTTATGTGTGAAGGTGACTAAATTTTTAACTGAGTTAGACGAGTTAACTCGTTATTTAAACAGACCAGTGGATAAGACAAAGTTAACTCTCCAGATTTGTAAGCACACACGCATAGAAGGCAATTTTATTGTCAATGAATACCTCAGTTAACAAGTTAAAGACTCAAAAGTAAGAATAAAAATTCTTATAAAATTTTTTATGTCTAATTACGCTTCATAATCGTAATGGTTTTAATATTT
>NW_020222927.1:0-5679 GCF_003070985.1 Temnothorax curvispinosus | reverse complement strand
CTTCGTTCCCCTATAAAAAATTCCTGAAAAATACCTATTTTTAAAGATCTTCTCCGGCTCCAGTCATACTCAACTTGTATTCATGCTTAAAAAGAAAAATTTATTTTACTGAAGTTAATTTACTAAGTATTACATATAACAAGTAAAAAATAAGAAGTTAACTTCAAATCGCGTACTTTACACAAGTATTTCTCGAAAACGAGTACCGCAAGAGTATTGAAACTTATCGCATATTATTAATTTCTATTTTTATATAAAGCATCATATACTAGTCTTTCAAAAACATTTAGAAAAAACCTTTTTCACAATTTATTAAAATGTCTGTTTTACAATACCTCAGAATAGGAATTCCGTGTTAAAAGTTAAAACTTTGAAGCTCAATATCTCGATTTTTAATACCGCAAAAGGTACTAAAATTTATACTACACATAAAGCACACCTATAAATTAATGTATATTCACAGTTTCAAGAAAATCTAGAGAAAATCGATTTTCCGGAGAACGTCCTTAAGATCTTTAAAACCAGAATACGGTCTTGTAATTTATTATTTGTCATTAATATATTTTATTATTAATCACATACATATAAGTGTGAGAAAGCATATGGTACAAAATAATTTCAATATTCAAATTATTGTAATAATACAGAAATCAATTATTTACATTTTCTTCTGTGTGTGTATGTGTGATGTTATTGACAATAGTTTCTTTGCACGTTTACATTTCTTTTGCAAATTTTTTACACGCTTAATTTTCACAAGTGTGATGCCAAATACAGACAAGATTTTTGTTTATCTGCTATAAGCGTCATTTTGAATGTAAGATTTTAATAATCAAATGTTTTTAATAATCAAACATTTTTAAACTGCAAGCGGGGGACAAGCAATATCATCTACAACATGTATCCTTAAAATACTACGATCCCCTGGTAACCAGTTTGCTAGTTCAGATGCGTCCCGAAGAAGTGCGCAAGAAAACAGTCCAAAATTGTGACAAAAGTGCATAATATCTGTGACTGAACAAGTATTTACTGTACTATTGCAGTAGTCTGCTGTAAGAAGCTACTGTGAAATTTTATACTATTTGTTAAAAGTAAACATGTAGCAGAAATGTGAAAACAATATGGAAGTATCTTTTGAGTACAGATCCAACCGGCAGAAACGTGAAAAGAACATGCAAGCATCTGCCCGTGAGAAAAAGAGCAGTCGAGTGTGCTAGACGCTTGAAACATATTTGCAGCAAAATTTCACATGTGTATGTCGCTTAAATTGTTGTTTTTGCCGTACAGATTCGACCGGCAGAAACGTGAAAAGAACGTGCAATCATCTGTCCGTGAGAAAAAGAGCAGTCGAGTGTGTTAGACTCTTGAAACATATTTGCAGCAAAATTTCACAAGTGTATAATGTCGCTTAAATTGTTGTTTTTGCCGTATAGATCCGAGTGACAGAAATGCGAAAAAAACGTGTAAGTGCATCTGCCCGTCAGAAAAAGAACAGCCGAGCGCGCTAAACTCCCAAACAGCACAAAATATTTATAAAATATTTATAAAATATTTATAAAAAAGATTAAATATTTTGAAAATATATACGTTGAATATTTTGTAAATATTATAATGTCCGGAAAATAAAAGTATCTAAAAGATTATAATAAATAATTTAAAATAAAGTGTAAATAATTATCATCAATACTATTAAAGTTGTTTTTAATTTATGTTATAAATATTTATAGAAATAATTACTGTAAGTTAAGTGGAGATTGTGAAACTGTTATAGCTTTGTGCTGTGAGATGTAGGCTATACCTACAGTCCATTTTGGCGTTACGAATTTCGAAAAATGTTTGATTGATAAATCAGATGTACGGTATATTTTACCAAAATAACGATAACGCTCTCAATAACGATAAATAAACTGTTGGATAGAACGATCTCCGCTGTTACCCTAACAGCGCGCGCTGCGATCTCGGTTATCCGGACGTTACCGACAGTGTCGTTCCGGACACGACGCTCGCGCCTCACTTACTCTCCCCACTCTCATCTCGCGTCTCTCGATCGTAACGGAACGTACACGTCTTTTGCCTTCGTTCACGACGTACGGTGATTACTTGTGTATCTGAAATATATATTCTTATTCTGACTGTATATTGTTGTCGTGTTCGTGCATTCTCTTTTCGCGTCGCTGCCCTAATTCCTCGTCACCTCCTAACAGGTTATGGGCCCAGATGTGCGTGCAGTGATACGCGTAGTGAAAGTAGAAAGCAAGACGGCCATATTTGCCACCGTTCTTTATCGCATAATATCGAGTTACTGCATCGATCCGTAAAACAATGATTAACCCTACTCACATTTTGCGATTTGAGCCGCTTAACCGCGAAAATTTCGATACGTGGAAGATACACATGGAGGCATTGTTAATTAGAAACGACGAGTGGGATTACGTGAACGGGACTAACGTCAAGCCTGAAATCATCGCTGGTAACGCCGAAAGAACAGCCGCAATCGCAGCCTGGATAAAAGGCGACAGCAAGGCGAAATCCGACATCGTCCTGTCCATCAGCGCTACGGAATTGAAGCAGATAAAGGGATGCAATACGTCGAGGGATGTTTGGCGCAAGCTAGAGACGATATATCAATCCAAGGGACCAGCGAGAAAGGCAACTCTCTTGAAGCAACTCATGCTGCACAGGATGGAAGAAGGCGGCGATGTGCGTGAGCATGTAGCTAAGTTCTTCGACGCTGTCGATAAATTGAGAGACATGGAAGTCGACGTGAATCCCGAAGTGCTCGCGATCGCGTTATTGTATAACTTGCCTCCGAGCTACGAGAACTTTCGTGTCGCAATCGAGTCGCGTGATGAGTTACCCGATCCCGACGTTCTACGTATAAAAATTATCAAACAGCACGACGCCCATCGGAGCGAGCAGCCGTCTGGATCAAGTGTGATGTACGTGAACAAGAAAACTCAGCCGCGGAAGAATCAGGGCGCGAAGGCCGATCAAGATAAGTCTCAATCGAAGAAGAAGAGAATTCGGTGCAATAAGTGCAAGCTGTTCGGACACAAAGCCGCAGAGTGCCGTAATAAAAGTGCCACAGATAACGAACCCGCGAAAACGAGCGAACCAGTGTCGTTGTGCGCCAGCGAAGCTTTGCTCGCGAGATCCGCGGGACGTGCGCGGATGTGGTGTATCGACAGCGGCGCGACGTCGCACCTGTGCAATAACATTGCGTTTTTTTCCGACGCTGACTTTTCGAAACGCGGAAAAATCAACCTCGCGAACGACGAATCAACCGAAATCGTCGCCGAGGGCACGGCCGGATTCGAGACCAAGGTTTTCGGTTCGGTTAAAAGCGTATTGTTAAAGAATACTTTGCATGTTCCAGATCTGCGTTCCAATTTACTGTCTGTCGGAAGAATTACAGAGCAAGGATTCAAGGTCGTTTTTGAAAAAGACGGCGTTTCGGTGTTGGACCGCAACGGAGATAAAAAGCTGGTCGCTGATAAGATCGACGGTCTTTATTTCATACGAGAATGCGAAGAATCCGCTCGTGTCGCGACCGAATCTGAAGTTTCTTCGGCGATTACCACGAACGTTTCATGGCACAGACGACTCCGGACACTTGAATATTTCGGATCTTCGCGAAGCAGAACGCAAGGGAACTGTCCTCGGATTAACACGCAGAGACTTGGGAGACGACCCCGAATGTGACACATGTCTGAAAGGCAAGATTGCATCGAAATCCTTTCCCAAAGAGGTCAACGCGGGAATCTTGCATGCTGGACCTGATACACTCGGACGTATGCGGACCCATGCGTGTCGCATCCATGAGCGGCGCAAGATATTTCGTGGAATATATCGATGACTACTCGCGCTGGTGTGAAGTGAGATTCCTAAAAACAAAAGACGAGGTTTTAAAGACCACTAGAGAGTATGTCACCCTCGTTCAAAATCAAAAGGGATGTAACGTCAAGTGTTTGCAGACAGACAACGGCCGGGAATATCTGAGCAACGAGTTCGAAGATTTCCTGAAGTCACACGGAATCACGAGGCGGCTAACCGTTCCATACAATCCGCAACAAAATGGCGTTGCTGAGCGCAAGAACCGCAGTCTGCTCGATACGGCGCGATGTCTTCTCATCCAAGCGGGACTTCCGCCGTGCTTCTGGGCTGAAGCGGTTAAAACAGCAAATCATATCAGAAACCGCTGTCCCTCGAAAAGTTTAAACGGGAAGACGCCATATGAAAAATGGACCGGACAAGTTCCCGATGTCGGTTACTTGCGCGAATTCGGCTGTCGAGTTCACTGCCTCGACGGAAAACCGGGCAAGAGCAAGCTCGAACCACGGTGCAAAGAGGGCATCCTGGTTGGATTTTCGGAAGAGTCAAAGGGGTATAGAGTTTGGCTACCCGAGGAAAAAGTCGTATCTCGTGACGTCAAGTTTTCCAGTCACACACCTCCGAAGATCGGAGAGTATCAGGATTTCTCTCCGGAAGATTGTGAACAGGACGCCATAGCTAAGGAAGACGGACGGGAACAGGATTTTATCGAGGTAAATATGGAGCCCTCTAACGGCAATCAAGTTTGCGTGGAAGACGAGTACGCGGATGACGACGCCGACGAAGACCCCCCTGTGGATGGTGAACCTGTCGCCAGACGAGGACCAGGAAGACCAAGAATCATCAGGACGGGACAACCCGGCCGCCCGCGGAAGCAGTACAATGAAGTTATACAGTACGCAGAATCTAATCCGTCCGAACAGGTTTTTCTATCCGAAATACCGATGAGACTAGCACTAGCAGGTCCTAATTCGGAGGAGTGGTTCGACGCTATGATTCAAGAGATTCTTTCAATTATTAAGAACGATACTTGGGAATTGGTGGATCGTCCCAAAGGTGCTCAAATCATAGGCAGCAGAATTGTATTACGCAACAAATTTAGATCTGACGGCAACCTGGAGCGTAGAAAAGCTCGTCTCGTGGCTCAGGGATTCTCTCAAAAACCAGGGATACATTTCACGGAGACGTTCGCCCCAGTCGCCCGCCTGAGTACGATTCGTTTGATTGCTGCACTGGCTGCCCGACACGGGATGACGATGAACCAATTCGACGTAACTACTGCATACTTTAACGATGAGCTGCCGGAAGAGATATTGATGGAGCCCCCTAAGCAACTAAGAAACATCCTGGTAGCCATAGTGAGGAGTGAGAAGGACCCGGACATCAGATTGAAGGCGGAACGCATGCTTATCGAATTGGATCAGGGGGACAAAGTATGCCTACTCATGAAATCTCTCTACGGGTTACGCCAAGCCGGAAGACAGTGGCATGAAAAATTACACGAAGCCCTGATTGATTTCGGAGCTTCACCCTGTAACGGTGACCCGTGTTTGTACTATATAGGACAAGGAGAAGACATCGTCCTGATCGCGGTTTATGTGGACGACGTCATCATCGCATCCAGGAACTCCAGGTCGATTACGGAACTCGGAAGATCGCTTTCCTGCCGATTCGACATCAAAGATCTTGGACCTATCAATTATTGTTTAGGGATAAAGTTCAGTCAGGAAGATAATCGAGTGACAATAAATCAGCGGGGTTACATCACCGATCTCCTGAGTCGTTTCAACATGACAGACGCCAAACCGGTCAGTACGCCTATAAATGTTAACAAGAGGCTCGTCAAAG
>NW_020222926.1:4029-7789 GCF_003070985.1 Temnothorax curvispinosus | reverse complement strand
TGAATATGAAGCGAATCGCACAGTTTATAAGCCTTTGCAATCTAGTGTCAAGCTCGTCGGTGACATCATTGTACACAAGAGAACAGTAATCCAGCAAAGGCCAGATGAGTGCGGTCACAAGTTTCACACGAAGTTGACGAGATAAGGAGTTTTTGTGAAACTTGAGCTTGTATAGCGTAAAGTGGACTCTTTTGGAGATATGGGAGACATGGCTATCCCAAGATAGATCAGATCTCATAATGACGCCCAGATTTCGCGCTTCGGTAACGTAGAGAATCGAAATACCACCAACGGAAATAAGAGGAAGGTCATTGAGGTTAAGTTGTTTGATATAACCTTTGCTTCCAAATATTAATACCTTGGATTTGTTGAGATTGAGGGTCAGTCCATTTGCAGCCGCAAATTCAGAGACAACATTCACATCATGCGCCACAAATTGCAGCCCGGCATTTAATTGACTTAAGAGGCACCTGCGATAAATTTGCGTATCATCGGCAAATATCAAATGTTCTGTGAACCTTAGAAACGCGCCGATATCATTGATGAAGAGAGAGAAAAGGAGCGGTCCAAGGACAGATCCCTGCGGGACGCCAGCGGTGACAGATAGCCATTCTGAGAAGACGCCCTCCAAATCCACAACCGCTTGAAGACGACCGGTGAGGTACGAAAAAATTAGTTTCAAAGCTTGATCAGAAAAGCCTAGTTTCCTAAGTTTGGTAAGAAGCAAATGATGGGAGACAGTGTCGAAAGCTTTGCTGAAATCAAATAGGACAAGGATCAACACTTCGCCTACATCAACGCCATACTTGATGTCGTGGAATAATCGCAGAAGGGCAGACTGAGTAGAAAAACACTTGCGGTAGCCGGATTGTCGACTGTCAAGAATATGATGAGATTCAATGAAATCGGTAATCTGGCGATGTAGAATCTTTTCGAACACCTTGGAGAGCTCGCATAGGTTGGCTATGGGCCTCGTGTCGGAAGGAGAGGCAGGAGATTTAATTTTAGACAGTGGGCGTAGAATGGCACGCTTCCACAACGACGGGAAGTAACTAAGTCTGAGACAACTATTGAAGAATGAAGTGAGTAAATTACTCACGTGTGGCAGGGCCAATGCGATAGCATGCAGTGGAAGGTGATCGCAACCTGAAGCAAGAGAGACAGAAGATGAGGAGACAAGAGAGCATAGATCATCAGCGGTTATTTGGGAAAAACTGAAAGTAGGATTGTCAGGCTCTATGGATGAAATGATGTCAGAAAATTGAGATTGAGTACAGGAAGGAAAGCAGTTTGAGATGGATGCGTAGTGAGCATTGAGAGTATCGCGTGAGAAGTAATTCAGCGGTGAGGATAAAGGTGATTCGATTAGGCCAAGATTAGTGAGTTCGCGCCATAGCTTGGATGGATTGGAAATCGCGGTTAATCTGGTCATGTTGAAGTGCTCTCTAGCCTTCCTCATTTCTGCCGTGAGACTGTTCCTGTACTGCTTATAAATATGAAAATCGAGAACAGAACCTGATCTTCGGGCGATATTATAAAGACGGTTGCGATGCCGAATACCACGTACGAGAGCCTCGGTGAGCCAAGGTGCCGAAGGACGATACACACGAAAAGTACGGATGGGCGCATAGATGTCGAGACTAGAAGCGAAATCTTTGGTTATAGTACTCAGGATGCTGTCTAAGTCAGGCTCACTGAGGCTCTCAAGGCCAAAGTCTACCACGAAAGATGAAGACAGCAAGGAGGTGAGAGTTTCCACATAACTGTGTTCGTTAAACTCCTTGTAGCTACGACGGGTCAATGTACGATCCGCGGGAGACTGGACGGCGAATAGATACGTGAGTTCTATAAGGTCGTGACCATTGATAAAGGGTGCATCCGACTTTCGAAACGAAGAGACCTTGTCCAAGCTATCGACAATAAAGACATCCAACCATGAATCGGAAGAGCGAGTATGATAAGTCGAATGCGACTCCACAATGTTGAGCGACAATTGCGAGACTATGTCTCTGAGGTGATTAGGTTCATATGATGAGGAGAGGAGATCACAGTTTAGGTCGCCCGAGATAATGATATTCTTATAATTATGAATAAGCGAAGTTAGAGCATCGAGAAACCTACTGAAATTTTTACCCTTCGGTCTGCGATACATCGAGGTGAAGAGTAGAGGTTCGCAAGCATCGCCTCGAATGTCAAGAACGAGGAATTCGGGTTCATTGGAAAAGGACGACGGCGACGACGCCAGGACACGAGCACGCAATGAGTCGTGGATAAAGCAAGCAACGCCCCCTCCCTCCCTGCCCTCCCTGTCCACTCGTAACAGACAGTAACCTGGGATACGAACTAATTCGTCAGAAATGTGAGAGTGGAGCCAGGTTTCCGAGATCGAGATAATATGAAAGAAATTAGACATTAAATGAGCACGGATTGACTCGATATGGGCAGGGAGGGAGCAGGCATTGAAGCACGCGATACGGAGACGACCACGCGAAGCAGGAGGACCCACAGCTGCCGCCGAGAGTCACTGGAGCCTCTCGAGATCGGCCTCGGAGGCGATAGAAATCGGCGGCTGGCTACGGTCCCTGCGGACAAAAACACGCCCGTCGCTACTCCACACATGCGCGAACGACAGCTGCTTCGCCCTGACTCGCGCTTGGCGCAGCAACTTATAAGTATGAATCGGGAGCAATTCATTTACAAAAACGTTGCCAGGAATGTTAGTCGAGAAAACGTCGTTGATAGGCAATCGGCGCTTGCCACGCATGATCCTAATGATGTGGTCACGAATCTCGCGGGACTTGAGCGCGACTATGACCGATCTGCGCCGACCCCCAACGCCAGCACAATCTGCGACAGGGGCGGACGCAGATGTAGCGTCATGATCCGAGGACGCAACACGCACCGCTACATCGCGAGTCTCAAGAACGTCGGAAGTAAGCTGAGGAATTCCCAGCGCACGAAAAACACACGCGACAAGCTCACAAGATGATTCAGTGAGAGACGATGGGATTCCGGAGATAATAAGATCCGACGTTCGAGGGACGCGCGACGCAGCAGCCGAGCCGCCCTCAATCTCCTCGCAGGCACGCGGAACAAGCTGAGCGGCCTTTAAAGCCTGGACATCTCGCGCCAGAGCAGAGCTTTCTTGCTCAAGCTTGTCGATGCGCTGGGTGTTATGAGCGACAGTGTCCGCGATGAGGCTAAGCTTGTTCAATTTGTCGTTGATCTCCTTATTTGTGCGTCGCTGCTCGTCAACAAAGGCAGAGAGTTTAGTGTCCGAGTCCTTCAGTTGCTCACACAGTCTCTGGAGCATGACTTCAATTGAGGCGCGCTCCCGAGACTGAGCCTGCACCCGAGCGCACGATGATCCACCCAAGAAGTCAAAGGCATGCGCACCCACATCAATAGCCGGTGAAGGAGGGGGGGGGTCGAGTGAAGGCAATAGAGATTTGCAGCAATTATCTGCATATTTGGTGGCTGCATAGGGTTTAATGCAGCCGGGATGGAACACCCTCCTGCACACCCCGCACTCGAGTATCTGGTTGACAATCGACTTCCCACACTTGGCACACGTGCGCGATTCCATGCTCGGTCCAAATTACACGATGCGGTCCAAGTTACACGATGCGAGAAGTCAACTGACAGGGACTCACGATATGCTCGCACCGTATAGGCGCCGGTAGAGGCAAATCGAGTCACGATACTATCGATCGACAAACGTCGATATCGACGCTGAACCGAACGGCACTCCAGGACCGCA
>NW_020222926.1:0-3929 GCF_003070985.1 Temnothorax curvispinosus | reverse complement strand
AGAGAGAGAGAGAGAGAGAGAGAGAGAGAGAGAGAGAGACTATTGAATGAGATTATTTGCGTGTATTATTACACATGTCCTCCGGGGCGAAGCCCGGGTAACCAGCTAGTGATGTGTATAATTTTTCGAAACCGGTTTCCAAAAATTCGGTATCAAAAAAGTATCCATAAAAATTATTAAAAAAATTCAGCTTGATATCTCAAAATTTGCGGAAATTGGAGCAATCACGTACATTTTTTTAAACAGAAATCGAAAACCCCTTTATTATTAGCAATTGTTTTAATTCTATTAGATTCTTTAGTTCTTTCTATCCCTATTTCATATACTATTTCATATACTATCTATATAGTCTATATAGAGAATTATACACATTCTGAAATTATATTGTTACAAATCTGCTTTTTATTGAATAATTTTATCTGATTATTTTATAGGTAATCTATATATAGATAATATAGATTATCTATATAAAGAATTATATACATTCTGAAATTATATTGTTACAAATCTGCTTTTTATAATGATTATAGATAATCTATATATTATCTATATACACTGCCGTCGAAAAGTTTCCGGACAGGGGCATAATTCGAGAACATTCTTGATAAAACACGGCAAAAATAAGTATGTTATTTTTACACAGTGTGTAAATCGTGTAGTCACATATTACATATTTGTACGCGTGTTATTTTTTAAAAAAATATGTAATTTTTACACACTTGGTTTTACAAATACGTAAAAATTACACTTTTTTTTTAAATAACGCGTACAAATGTATAAAAAGTGACTACACGATTTACACACTTAAATGTGTAAAAATAACACTTATTTTTGCAGTGTTTTATCAAGAATTTTCCCGAATTATGCCCCTGTCCGGAAACTTTTCGGATATGTGAGGAACTGTGAGTATATAGGTGTCTTTAATAATATAATCTATATATGTAAGCATCGTCGTCTGTCTGCATGTCTGTCTGTCTGTCTGACCGCGAACTACTCATTCGTTAGTGGACCGAAATTTTACCAAAAGTATATGAAGTAGGGGTAGAATTTCCCGGGGAGTGCCATAAAGTGTATAGTTTTTCGTTACCGATTTTCTGGAAACCGGTTTTATTAATTTTTCCAATTTTTCGGGAAATAATTGACCGAATCTCAAAAAATTGTACATGAAACAGAGGTAGAATTTTCCGGGGAATGCTATAAAGTGTATAATTTTTCGTTACCGATCTTTTTGGAAGCCGGTTACAAAAATTTTTCCAATTTTTTGGGAATTAATTGACTGAATCTTAAAGAATTGTGTATGAAGTAGGGGTAGAATATTTCCCGGAGAGTGCCATAAAGTGTATAATTTTTTGTTACCGATCTTTTTGGAAACCGGTATCAGAAATTTTTACAATTTTTCGGGAAATAATTGACCGAATCTTAAAGAATTGTATATGAAACAGGAGTAGAATTTTCCGGGGAGTACTATAAAGTGTATAATTTTTCGTTACCGATCTTTTTGGAAACCGGTTTAGAAATTTTTACAATTTCTCAGGAAATATGAAATAAGGGTAGAATTTCCCATTATATTAATTTTGAACGAGCCTTAACTACGCACTGCAATATCTAACGATATTAATATTTTGATCTCAGAAAATTGGACAAAAGAAATGAAAGATTACAAATATTGTAATTATAAATATTAATTAATAATTAATTGAGTTTTATTCAATCTTGCAAAACGTATATTTCGTGGGTGTAAAATAAAATTCCTTTCAATAATATTGTTGCGGCACTGCGTCTTCGCGCTGAGACACCCGTTGCTTCGCTCGCGAGTAGCTTCAAGCCGAAGCGCGTTCCCTGACGACGGGATGTATTGATCGGCGAATCAATTGTCAACTGTCAGATTTTGTCTGGAGTTGCTGGACTGTTCGGACGTGTGTCCGCACTCTTCTGTATCGAGATAATAAACATTGAGATTGTTTGTTTCCTTAAAATCGCGGTGTTTCTTTTATTCCCGCGAGCTTCGGGAGTGCGAGTGCGTGAGTGCGAGCGAGTGCTAGTGCGACGCGGTGAGCGCAACAATATTTATATATTTTAAATAAATCTAAATAATTATAAATATAAATTAATATAATTAATAGTAAATAAATGTAATAAAATTAATAATAAATAAATCCTTTTTTTTTAAATAAATATAAATTTAACAGATGATATCGTTCATAGGTCGATCAGTTTTAAACGAAATATGTTATAAGATATATAGGATAAGTTGCTGCTTTCACATATTATATGTCAATTGATAAACAAGTCATTTCAATTCGTGACTGTCGGGAGCGATTGTATTTTGTGTGTCAAGAGTAGTCTATATATATAAGTACCGTCGTTTGTATGTATGTATGTACGTCGGACTGCGAACTACTCATTTGTTAGTGGACCGAATTTTTACCAAAAATATTATATGAAATAGGGGTAGAATTTCCTGGGGAGTGCTATAAACTGTATAGTTTTTCGTTACCAATCTTTTTGGGAACCGGTATCTTTTTGGAAATCGGATACGAAATTTTCCAGAGAGGGAGAGAGAGAGAGACTATTTGCGTGTCTTTTTACATATGTCCTCCGGGGCAAAGCCCGGGTAACCAGCTTTTATATACAATTCTTTAAAATTCGATCAATTATTTCCCGAAAAATTTGTCAAACTTCTGATACCAGTTTCCAACAAAATCGGTAACGAAAAATTATATACTTTATAGCACTCCCCGAGAAATTCAACACTTACTTTATATACAATTCTTTGAGATTCGGTCATTTGGAACCGGCTTCTAAAAAGATCGGTAACAAAAAATAGTACACTTTATAGCACTCCCCGGGAAATTCTACCCCTACTTTATATGTAATTCTTTGAGATTCAATCAATTATTTCCCGAAAAATTGGAAAAATTATAAAAATCGGTTTCCAAAAAGATTGGTAACAAAAATTGTACACATCATGGCAATCCCCGGAAAATATATTCTACCCCTACTTCATATTCAATTCTTTGCAATTCGGTCAATTAATTCGCGAAAAATTGAAAAAACTTCTAATACCGGTTTCCAAAAAAATTGGTAACGAAAAATTATACACTTTATAGCACTCCCCGGAAAATTCTACCTCTATTTGATCTATAATTCTTTGAGATTTGGTCAATTATTTCCCAAAAATTTGAGAAAATTAGAAAAACCGGTTTCCAGAAAATCGGTAACGAAATCTATACACATCATGGCACTTCCCAGAAAGTTCTACCCCTGTTTCATATACTTTTGGTAAAAATTCGGTCCACTAACGAATGAGTAGTTCACGGACAGACGGACGGACAGACAAACAGTCGGGTTTTATATAATAGTATGACTAATATGATATAAGATAGTATGAATAGTATGAAAGTATGATAGCATGATATATATACACTGCTCAAAAAAATTAGGAGATTACTTTTTGTCAGTAAATTTTTGCCGACTTTTAAACGGTAATTACTTAGTTTTACAGGGCAAACTTTCTACTATAAGGTGCTTTTGTTCCATTTTTACTCGGGTTAATACTCAAAGGCATAGTCAGCTTTGAATAAGGACGTATTTGAGATATCTAAATTTTTGAAATTTGCAGACTTCCACCGCCTAACAAAAAAATTGGTTAACATAATCATTAATAGCATCTTAAAGTACGGACTTTGCCCTTTCAAAAGAAAAATAAAACTTTGTCCTACGCCGATTATTTATCGAGATATCGTAATTTAAATAAGTAACCTTTGTTTTTTTTACGATTTTATTACGATACCGCCGGCATTTGCGTAACCTGATGTGCACCACGAGCATGTTGCTCACAAGGGAACCTCGCGAAGTGGAAAATTCTGATTTTAATGAAACTTTCTACACATGTAGGGGGAATAAAAAGATGAATTTAGATATTTTTT
>NW_020222925.1:0-1975 GCF_003070985.1 Temnothorax curvispinosus | reverse complement strand
TTTTTCCTTAGTGATTCCAAGATTTGTGAGCTCTTCTTCCTTTATCCAACTGATTACAAATAAATCATCTACAACATCTTTAAAGCGCTCTATTTTAATCTCCTCAGATATTATATTATACGCAGGAGATCCAGAATCACTTTTTTGTGGTACTTTACTACCTACGTTGATTTCCTTATTATTAATAAGCTTAGATAATACTTCTCCATCTATTAGACATTTTGACCTTTCATCTATTAATTTATCTAGACTTTTCTTTTCTCCTTGAAACACAACTTTTTTTTCGTTTAGAAATTTTTTTTGTGATTCAGGGATAAGATGAATTACGCTATTCTCTTCATCTTTTTCTTCAATATATTTAATATAAGATTTATCAGAGAAATTATTTTTAAATTTATTAGCTAGAGCATCACTTTCTTTTGTAATGAGAACAATTGTTTTGCTGGATTTGTTTTTTATAATATCTTTCAATTTTTCGTATAGATTTTCTACATCATTCTTTTCAGAATTGCATTCAATTGCCAAAAAAGGTCAGCTTTTTCGAAGGCTTTTAATATACGATCTTGAATTAATTGTTTCGAAATCGTTTCTAAACTGACAAAAATATAACTACCTTAATTTATTTATTGTTTGATAAACCTTAATAGCAGTCAAAGTAGTGAACTTAGTAACAATATTGAAAATTTTATCAGAAGGAAAAGAATCGTTACTTTTCCTATTTTCATCATCAGTATAAAGCTTTGGAATAAATCTCTCCTCAAACTCAATACCATATTCCTTTAATTTAGCTGTATACACTAACGTTAGACCTACTACTATCAAATAATTAATTTTTTTTTTGCTTCCTCAAAAAATTCATTAACCTCTTTAGCGGTTGAAATAAACTCTTCTTTCTCAAAGTTTAAAGCATTAGCCACTCTTACTAGGAATTCGTATGCAATGTAATCAGTTTCAAATTCAAAGCCTGCATACCACGAACATTTTTTTTTTTTGATAAATTTCTCTAATTCTTCCTGAGAATAGTTAACAAAAAATGTTAAATGCTTAAAAAATTCCTCTGTCTCACCGTTTATGTTATTTAAGCTTTTCTCTGGCAAGACTTTATTAGACGGTAAATTTTTTTCATTATTATTTTTAATATCACTATTTTTCATTCTTTTCCAAAAAGTTTTCTCGCTTATCAATCATTCTTTGCAGGTTGCAAATTTTGTAACTGTAAAATAATATTGCTTAAGCTTTTCGTAAATTTTTGAACCATCGTCATTTTGATTTATTAATTTAAACTCCTTAAACTCAGTTTTTAGTGACTCTCTAAGTTTATTTAAATTGTCATTAAGTTCATCTTCCCAGAATACTTTACTAAATCTAACTTTATTTCCTTCATCTTCAACAAGGACATAATTAGCTAATTTGTCAATATTATCTCTAATTATTGTACTATGTTTTTTAATCTCGACATTATATTTATCATGTTTTTTAATTCGTGATGCAATTTTTTGAGCAAATTTGTCAGGTTCTGATATATCAAAATTATTGCTTAAGTTTTCTTTTTTATTTTCAAACGCTAATTCCAATAATAACTCTCGAAAATTTGTAGCTTGACGAGATAGTCCAACGTCCTCTATAAAGTCAGAGTGGAATTTACCAGATTTATCAATTATCTTGTTTTCTTTAAGATCATAGAAATAAGAACCTAGAAGACCTTCCTCAGTTACAGATTCATTTTTTAATACATACCTTAGTAACTCCTCAATCAGTTTAATTGAATCGTATGTTCTTCTTAGATGTTTAATTACCTTTTCTTTATTAGGATGGTCATCACCTTTCCTAAATCCCAAATGCTTGGATTTCTTAGCAATTTCTGTTTCTATGGAATACAAAATTGGAATATTACCTTGTGGTTCAAAATCTTTTTCCTACTCACCATTAAAATCAATATTTGTGGCGATAATCAGTTTATCTATTTTGCCATTTT
>NW_020222924.1:0-1085 GCF_003070985.1 Temnothorax curvispinosus | reverse complement strand
TATAATTTAATTATAATAAGCAGCTTTACTTACGACTTGTGTAAAAGCTTCTTGATCATCTTTTAGCATTTCTAGTATCTTGTACAGAGTTTTCCTTATAATATATTGTTCACTGATGTTTATCTTAGCCAGGGTCAAATTTTTCAAATGGTGGTTTTTTGAATTTGATACAACAATTGATCCCATATGTTAAGACATATTCATTGCCCTGTACATATAAAATACGCTTACAATAATATATTTATATACTTTAGAGTGTGATAGCACATATATGTGAAAAAATATAGAAATAAATAAAAAGTCAGTTTTGGTCTTGTTTGTACTGATCGTTTGTTACATCTATCAACTTTATACTAATTTTATACTAAACTAGCTGGTTACCCGGGCTTCGCCCCGGAGGACATGTGTAATAATACACGCAAATAATCTCGCTCAATAGTCTCTCTCTCTCTCTCTCTCTCTCTCTCCCTCTCCCTCTCCGAGATTCGGTCAATTATTTCGCGTAAGAATTAAAAAAATTAGAAAAACCGGTTTCCAGAAAATCGGTAACGAAAAACTATACACTCTATAGCACTCCCCGGAAAATTTTACCCCTATTTTATATGGTTCTAATACAAATTCGGTCCAATAGTTTTTAAGTTAAAAACGTTCAAACATACACCACACTTGTAAGAATTAAAAAGAATTTTTAAATGAGTTTCCAAAAAATAGATAACGAAAAACTATACACTCTATAGCATTCGCCGGAAAATTCTACCCCTATTTTATATGGTTTTAATATAAATTCGGTCCAATAGTTTTTAAGTTAATAACGTTTTTTTTTATTTTTCTAATTCTTACGGGTGGTGTATGTTTGAACGTTTTTAACTTAAAAACTATTGGACCGAATTTGTATTAAAACTATATAAAATAGGGGTAGAATTTTCCGGGGAGTGCTATAGAGTGTATAGTTTTTCGTTATCTATTTTCTGAAAACCGATTTTTTTAATTCTTTTACCCGTAAGAATTAGAAAAATTAAAAAAATCGGTTTTCAGAAAATCGGTAACGAAAAACTACACACTCTATAGCACTCCCCGGAAAATTC
>NW_020222923.1:0-1429 GCF_003070985.1 Temnothorax curvispinosus | reverse complement strand
GACATGAAGTAACTATGCTATTTACAAGGCGATACGCCGAACATACCGCCCACCAAAATACGACGTATTTTCTATGCTTGAACAGATTCCTCTGGTGAAGCGTCCATCGGCAGTGGGCACAACTTCACCAGAGGACGGGTAAGCACGCCATCCGCCGTCCGCACCGTAGCGACCCGAGCGACGCCGTCACGGCCCGGGTGCAGCTCCACGATTCGCCCTCGCCTCCATTGCAAGGGAGGGGCGTTTTCACCCTTTACCAGGACCAGTGTGTCCTTTTTTACCGTAGGTGCCGATTGCAACCACTTCGGTCGCTGTTGGAGGGTGTGCAGGTATTCGTCATGCCACCTCTTCCAGAACTGCTGGTGCATATGTTGTACCAGTTGCCACCGATCGAGTCTGTTCATCGGCACCGGGCTCAGGTCAGGGTGTGGAACCGCCACGAGAGGCTCCAGGGTGAGGAAGTGTCCCGGGGAGAGCACCCCGAGGTCGCTGGGATCTGAACTGGTGGGACAGAGGGGTCTGGAGTTCAGGATAGCTTCTACTTGGGTTATGAGCGTACTGAATTCCTCCACGGTGAGGATCTGTGTCCCCACTACTCGTTTCAAGTGGGTCTTCATCGATTTGACCCCGGCTTCCCAAAGACCACCGAAGTGCGGCGCCGAGGGGGGGTTGAAGGCCCACTGGATTTGCTCCCGTTCCGAGGCGGCCTGCATGCAGCCGACGAGCTCCCGTTGAGCTCCAACAAAGTTGGTGCCGCAGTCGCTGTATATTCGCGAGCAACGGCCGCGTCTAGCGATGAAGCGCCTCAGGGCTGACAGGAACGATTCTGTAGATAGAGAAAAGGCGAGCTCTAGGTGGACTGCCTTAGTTGCGAAGCAGACAAAAAGGCACACGTAGGCCTTGAACGGAGTCGCTCCGCGGGAACGACGATTGTAGACTGGAAATGGCCCAGCGTAGTCGACTCCGGTTATCGAAAAAGGCTTAGCCTGACGTACTCGGTCTAACGGTAGGTCCGCCATGGGCGGTTGCATCGGGCGTGGATTCGCCCTGAAGCACCGATAGCAGCGCGATAGGCAGCGTTTAATGGCCTGATGGGCCCCCAGAATCCAGAAGTTTTGTGACAGGATATAATGCAACGATCGACGTCCCGGATGCAGGTGTAGGCGGTGGGTGCGATCTACTATAAGTTCCGTGAGTCGATGTCGGAAAATTGCATGAAAAAGGGTGGTTTCAAACGAACCAAGTGTCGTACTGTAGTCCTAGCGGTAAATAATACTAAAGCGGCTGCCACTCGAGGTAGCACCTCACTCGTGATTCAAGTACCGGGTAATGGCAATACTCGCGTTCCGATAGAGGCTACGATTCTCCTACGCATCTCCGCCCAATTACCTAGTAGACAAGTCGAACAAAGAGCGTGGAAACACATAGA
>NW_020222922.1:0-1171 GCF_003070985.1 Temnothorax curvispinosus | reverse complement strand
TTTCTCGTAACGTAACTATATACATTAGTGATTATAGATATCGCTTATTTTAGCTCGTTGTAGTATCTCTCATAATAATACACGTGCTACAATGGAAGAAGTACCGGGTAAACATGATGGTACGTTCATATACGTATACGATGGACATGTTTATCATAGCGATAAACGATGCAATGGCATCTATCGATGTTCATCGCGGCGAAGTCTAGATTGCTACGGGGTATTGAAACGAAATCAGGACGAGACGTACACATTAAAAACGTCGCACAATCATCCACCGAACGAGACAACGTTACAAGAGGTGGAAATGAAGCAGGAAATGCTGCGAATTTGCCGAGAGACAATAATGAAACCAAAAGATATATTCGACATGGTATGCCGACGGTAAGTCAAAGTATTAAAATATTTTTTATTTATACAAGATAAATGTGTAAAATATGTAAAAATAGTTGTTAACGGTAAGATTTATGTAGAAAGTAATTCGATTACTTGTTTTTCATGTTACAAAATTTATATTCTATATTATTTAATTACAATATTGTCCGAGAGACAGTTATATAGTTATCGTCTGAAAGTTTGAAAGAGCACGAAGAAAGCGATCTTAAGATAAGTCTCGATAAACAAAGTCGTTATGTGAGAATACGACGTGTTCTCAATGTTTTTCTGTGTATATTTCGTTTGTTTGGTACACATTTTTTGCCTGCGTTTGCTTATTCCCATTGGGGGCTATTGGGAAAATAAAATCTATATATAATACACGTTTTTTTTACGTGTATTATAGATTTTAATTTCCCAATGGGAATAAATAAGCGCAGACTTTGTAAAAGTGTATTTTAATTATTTGTATTGACACGTACTATACGTATAATAGGAGCTGCACATATAAAATTTTAAATAATTATATAATAGCTTTAAAATGTTTAATTAATCTAAATAAATATATATTTATCTTTCCCGTTCTAATTAATCAGTCAAATAAAAGAATTTGAAAAGAAAACAAACAAATATTAAGCAATTTTAATAATATTCACATTATTAGATTAAAAATGTCAAACCTTTTAACTTGTTGTTAGATAATTTTGTTTACAATGCTTCTTACAGAAATCCAGTGGCTGCGAAAAATCTAACTTACCGTACTATGAGAAGTTTTCTGTACAGAGAACAAGTACGT
>NW_020222921.1:145-1136 GCF_003070985.1 Temnothorax curvispinosus | reverse complement strand
TTAAACTATTCTCGACTAGAAAAGTGAGAGAAAGATAATCTTTGAAAGTTGAATTATTCGAGGAACTGTAGCGTCTTAGTAAGAAGTGGAAAAGAAAGAGCTTGCTGAGTGGTAAAGTTATAGAGTATAAGCTATTTAGTGTATTCTTTTTTACATGATATTAAATATATATAAATGTTTTATTAAAAAAAGGAAACATTTACAAAAATCAGAAAAAAGTCACAAAACAAAAGTCTACATTTATAGTGAACGATTAAATAGTCATTTTAAGTTTGAGCGCGCGCGATGGGTGGTCAGGAACGGGAGGATCGGTTTTGGTATCTCGACAGAGCTCTTATTTTAATAACAATAAGTTTATTTTCACAGAGAGTCTACAATAAAGTTCTCGAATAATCACAGTTCCCGTTTCAGATTCGCGACAACTTGCTTTACGAGAGACGACGGTGTCTATTGCGAGCGAGAGCGAACAAGTTCTCTCCCATTACCGCGCTACATTTATTTATAAGTTCGGAAACGGTGTGACGTCTCATCCATCAGACCAATGGACTCGCTTCCTTTGAAAGAATTAGCGGTTGTCGCGTAGAGTCGCGTTGCATAGGGCCGGAGTTCGTTACGTCACGTCTCCACGACGATTTCCGTGACGGGGTTGGTGGATGAGGCGTCACGTGATGGAAGCGCACGTGCTCGGAGCACTCCGCTATACGGAGTCTGTCCTGATTGCCGTTGGTTGTTGTCGATTTCACCGCGTGACTTTTCGACTTTACCTCCGACTCACCAACGACAAACAGGAGGAATAACAAATAATACGGTGTTTTTCCTCTCATCGAATTCTCTCGAACATGTCTCGAGAAGAAACCATCGACGTCTCTTTGCGTTATTGCCCGATTGTAATTCTACTTTCGGACAAAGAAGCAACAATTTTTATAAATAAATAAATTTAAATTTAAATAAATAAATAAATAAATAAATAAATAAATAAATAAATAAATAA
>NW_020222921.1:0-135 GCF_003070985.1 Temnothorax curvispinosus | reverse complement strand
TAAATAAATAAATAAATAAATAAATAAATAAATAAATAAATAAATAAATAAATAAATAAATAAATAAATAAATAGATAAATAAATAAAAAATAAATAAAAAATTATGGCTTCATTGTGTATAGGGTGTAACGGGC
>NW_020222920.1:0-2481 GCF_003070985.1 Temnothorax curvispinosus | reverse complement strand
GGTGAATCAGTACTATTTGCGTCCATTTACAGAAGACCTAAGGGCCTCCTCTTTCATGACTTTGTTAAGACATTAACTAGATACTCACACCTGTATAAGAATATGTAATGATCGGAGGTGACTTGAATTGTAATTTATCATCGACCAGTTATGAGGCGAACTACTTGCGTGAGCTTATGTCCAGCTTATCATTACACATTATTAATTCAGAACCTACCTATCACACGGCTACCTCAGACTCATGGCTCGATGTTTTGATTATAGATGATGCTGATAAGCTTTTATCTTTTACTAAATCTCAGAGTTCTTTCATAGCTGGTCATGATATGATAGAGTTATCTATGTTACTAAATTCAAATTCGATGTCTGAGCGCACTATTTCGCGGCGTAACTACAGGGGTATTGACTGTTCTGAGTTCTCAGATTACCTGGTGTTTATTGCTGGTACAGTGCGAACTGAAATTGATAAAGTGTCTAATGACGCTGATGTTGATAGATTCTGCGAAGTGATGTCTTGCAACCTGTTAAAGGCACTGGATATTTTTGCTCCCACTCGTGTATTTACAATTAAGAAGCCTCCAGTGCGGTGGCTGACGGGTGATCTTAGGACTCGGATGCGTACTCGTAATCAGCTATATAAGCGGGCAAAACGCTCTAATAGTTTACTTGAATATGCCACTTATAGACTTTTTCGCAATCAGCTTAATGAAGACATTAGACGCGCTAAAAATGAGTTTCAACTTAAATCTCTTGAAAACATCACCGATCCTTCAAAACTTTGGAGAGAACTTGCTCGTCTTGGTCTAGTGAAGTCTACCTCAGTTTCTCCTTTACATTTTTTTACTCCTCATCAACTGAATTCTTACTATGTTTCTGTTTCCGCTACTCTGTTACCTTGCTCATTTACCGACTTTATTTCCGCTATTGATCTGGTCTCTTGTTTATCTCAGCGTCCTGAGTTTGTCTTCTCTGCTATTACGTCAGATATGGTCTATAAACTGGTTTCTGCGGGACCTCTTCATTCTTATGCGTCGGATGCTGATGGCTCTCTACATCCTGCGTATAGCTTGGCCTACGATTTCATCCTGTCTAACTGCGTTACTTAATCGCTCATTGGAGACCTCTTCTTTTCCGTCTCAGTGGAAGCGGGCGCTTATCCGTCCTCTCTCAAAAATTCGAATTCCTTTATCCCCATCTGATACGCGACCGATAGCTAATCTGCCTGAACTGTGGAAAATACTTGAAAGGATCGTTACCTCGCAGATCTCTGATTATTTAAACAAGTATAATCTCATAAATCCCAGACAGTCTGCGTATCGCCCGAGTCATAACACTCAGTCAGCACTTCTGCGTGTTTGTGACGAGATCAAGAAGGCGATTGACGAGGGACTCGTATTGATCATGATTCTCTTTGACTTCAGTAAAGCGTTTGACACTGTTCCGCATCTTCGACTTCTCATTAAACTTAAAGAGTTAGGATTTTCTGACTCTGTCCTTATATGGATTTATTCATATTTGACAGGCCGTTCTCAGGCTGTGGTTGATGATGCGGAGGGTCTTTCGTCTTGGCTTTTTACGTTGTGTGGAGTCCCGCAGGGCTCTGTGTTGGGACCACTTTTATTTTCCTTGTACATAAATGATATTGGTAGAGTATTGTTATATTCTGAGCATATGATATTCGCTGATGATGTTCAGATATATCGAGCGTGTCCACCCTCTGATATTCTTCATAATCTCAATCTAATCTCTAGGGATGCAAATGCCATCTTTGATTATGCCTCGGAGAATGGCTTGAAACTGAATCCTGCCAAGTCTAAAGTTATCATATTCGGCAGTAATAGAAACGTCAATAGTATTGATCTCAACCTTTTACCACCTGTCATAGTCAACAACATACCTTTGCCATTTGTCAGTGAGGCGAGAAATTTGGGTGTCGTTTTTGAGTCCAATCTCTCTTGGAGAAAACACACTTCGCTTGTCTCGCAAAAAGTCCACTGGGTGTTATACAAGCTCAAGTTTAACAAAAACTCTCTCTCCACTGAGCTTAGAATTAAGCTTGTGACGGCTTTAGTTCTACCTCATCTGGATTACTGCTGTCTTGTTTATCATAGCCTAAGTGAGGAACTGAACACCAAACTACAGAGACTCGTGAATTGTTGTATCAGGTTCATTTACAACTTGCGACGAGACGAGCATGTTACTCCGTACAGACGTCGCCTGGGTTGGCTTTCAGTCAAAAACAGACGGCTTTACTTTCTTGGATGTCAGATGTACCGCATACTTTATATGCTCTCACCTGTGTATTTAAGGGAGCTATTTACACCTCTCGACTCATCGCTTAGGAGATCCGAACGATTAGCCACTTCTTCAAATCACATTTTTCATATTCCTGCTCATACAACAGTTACTTACAGAAACTCCTTCCAGCTTTCGCCTATATATTTCTGGCATTCTCTTCCTGGTAATATTACTTCGGCATCG